>NC_060191.1:71161532-71274032 GCF_021184085.1 Oncorhynchus gorbuscha | reverse complement strand
TTAAAAACCAATTAGGCACATTTGGGTAATCTTGATACAACATTTTAAACAGAAATGCAATGGTTCATTGGATCAGTCTAAAATGTTGCACTTTCTCCCAGCTATTTCCCCATACACTGCTACCAGCTATTACCATATATGCTGCTACCAGCTATTTCCTCATACACTGCTACCAGCTATTTCCTCATACACTGTTACCAGCTATTACCATATATGCTGCTACCAGCTATTTCCCCATACACTGCTACCAGCTATTTCCTCATACACTGTTACCAGCTATTACCATATACACTGCTACCAGCTATTTCCTCATACACTGCTACCAGCTATTACCCCATACACTGCTACCAGCTATTTCCTCATACACTGCTACCAGCTATTTCCTCATACACTGCTACCAGCTATTTCCTCATACACTGCTACCAGCTATTTCCTCGTACACTTCTACCAGCTATTACCATATACAGTGCTACCAGCTATTTCCTCATACACTGCTACCAGCTATTTCCTCGTACACTTCTACCAGCTATTACCATATACAGTGCCTTGCGAAAGTATTCGGTCCCCTTGAACTTTGCAACCTTTTGCCACATTTCAGGCTTAAAACATAAAGATATAAAACTGTATTTTTTTGTGAAGAATCAACAACAAGTGGGACACAATCACGAAGTGGAATGACATTTATTGGATATTTCAAACTTTTTTAACAAATCAAAAACTGAAAAATTGGGCGTGCAAAATTATTCAGCCCCTTTACTTTCAGTGCAGCAAACTCTCTCCAGAAGTTCAGTGAGGATCTCTGAATGATCCAATGTTGACCTAAATGACTAATGATGATAAATACAATCCACCTGTGTGTAATCAAGTCTCCGTATATATGCACCTACACTGTGATAGTCTCAGAGGTCCGTTAAAAGCGCAGAGATCATCATGAAGAACAAGGAACACACCAGGCAGGTCCGAAATACTGTTGTGAAGAAGTTTAAAGCCGGATTTGGATACAAAAAGATTTCCCAAGCTTTAAACATCCCAAGTAGCACTGTGCAAGCGATAATATTGAAATGGAAGGAGTATCAGACCACTGCAAATCTACCAATACCTGGCCGTCCCTCTAAACTTTCAGCTCATACAAGGAGAAGACTGATCAGAGATGCAGCCAAGAGGCCCATGATCACTCTGGATGAACTGCAGAGATCTACAGCTGAGGTGGGAGACTCTGTCTATAGGACAACAATCAGTCGTATATTGCACAAATCTGGCCTTTATGGAAGAGTGGCAAGAAGAAAGCCATTTCTTAAAGATATCCATAAAAGGTGTGGTTTAAAGTTTTCCACAAGCCACCTGGGAGACACACCAAACATGTGGAAGAAGGTGCTCTGGTCAGATGAAACCAAAATTGAACTTTTTGGCAACAATGCAAAACGTTATGTTTGGCGTAAAAGCAACACAGCTCATCACCCTGAACACACCATCCCCAATGTCAAACATGGTGGTGGCAGCATCATGGTTTGGGCCTGCTTTTCTTCAGCAGGGACAGGGAAGATAGTTAAAATTGATGGGAAGATGGAGCCAAATACAGGACCATTCTGGAAGAAAACCTGATGGAGTCTGCAAAAGACCTGAGACTGGGACGGAGATGTATCTTCCAACAAGACAATGAGCCAAAACATAAAGCAAAATCTACAATGAAATGGTTAAAAAATAAACATATCCAGGTGTTAGAATGGCCAAGTCAAAGTCCAGACCTGAATCCAATCGAGAATCTGTGGAAAGAACTGAAAACTGCTGTTCACAAATGCTCTCCATCCAACCTCACTGAGCTCGAGCTGTTTTGCAAGGAGGAATGGGAAATAAATTCCGTCTCTCGATGTGCAAAACTGATAGAGACATACCCCAAGCGACTTACAGCTGTAATCGCAGCAAAAGGTGGCGCTACAAAGTATTAACTTAAGGGGGCTGAATCATTTTGCACGCCCAATTGTTCAGTTTTTGATTTGTTAAAAAAGTTTGAAATATCCAATAAATGTCGTTCCACTTCATGATTGTGTCCCACTTGTTGTTGATTCTTCACAAAAAAATACAGTTTTATATCTTTATGTTTGAAGCCTGAAATGTGGCAAAAGGTCGCAAAGTTCAAGGGGGCCGAATACTTTCGTAAGGCACTGTACACTGCTACCAGCTATTACCATATATGCTGCTACCAGCTATTTCCTCATACACTGCTACCAGCTATTTCCCCATACACTGCTACCAGCTATTTCCCCGTACACTGCTACCAGCTATTACCATATATGCTGCTACCAGCTATTTCCTCATACACTGCTACCAGCTATTTCCCCGTACACTGCTACCAGCTATTTCCTCACACACTGTTACCAGCTATTACCATATATGCTGCTACCAGCTATTTCCCCGTACACTGCTACCAGCTATTTCCTCATACACTGCTACCAGCTATTACCATATATGCTGCTACCAGCTATTTCCTCATACACTGCTACCAGCTATTTCCTCATACACTGCTACCAGCTATTTCCCCACACACTGCACAGAGGCAACCACATTGTTAACAATAATTGTTTGTCCTCTATATGACATACGAGATAACAACCAACGCCATCTCCTCATCCTCCTTCCACCATTTCAACCACCCCGTTCCAATTTATTCCCATAGTCCCTCCATCCCCTAGGTACACTCCAAGATACTTAAAACCTATCTTATACCATTCCAACCCCCCCTGGGCAAAGCCGTGATCCCTCCAGACCATTTCCCAATCTGTAGAGTACTACCCCCCCCCCCAATTTACCTTTGCCGAGTATATTCCCTCTAAACCGATCAAACTATTCACCTCTGCTTGATTTTTTCACTGGGATAACTACATCATCAGCATAGGCTGAGAGATGAATATGAGGAATATCCCCTGAAAGGTACATCCCTTCAATGCTACTTCTAATGCTATTTAGTAGTGGCTCTCTAGCAATGGTATATAATATTCCTGACAATGAACACCCCTGCCTAATACCTCGACACACTTTTTAATGGAGCACTCAAGCCACTTTCAATGTCACCATTATTATCACCCTGATCATGGCAATAAAACCAGAGCTGAAACCAAAAGCGTCAAAGATGCACCATAAGAATTGAAGTTAAATTCGGACAAATTCCTTTTCCTGATCAATTGAAATTAGACCAGCATCCAACCCAATAGCCCTAGAGACATCCAAAACATGCAGAATCAGGGACATGTTATCCTCTCTCTGCCTGCTGGGAACACAGTAGGACTGATCTGTATGTATGATTTAACCTATCACATCCCTCAGCCTGGTGGACAACGCCTTGAACAGGATCTTATAATCAGTGCAGATTAAGGCCACCGGCCTCCAGTTCTTCTCAGCCACAGGGTCACCCTTTTTGGGCAGTAGGTTGACGTGGACTGCCCTTCTGCAGCTTATCGGTAGTAACCCTCCGGTCAAACTATCGTTAACTACTGCTAGCCAATCCTCTCCCATTATAGATCCCAAAAAAGACTTTCAAAAGTCAACAGGAAGCCCATCAATGCCCCGTGTCCTTCCATTTTCCATGCATTTTAATTCAGTGTATAGCTCCTGCAAAGACAATGGTGGCTCTAGTTCAACCTGAGCATCTGCAGCCACCTGTGGGAGCCAATCAAGGAACTGCTGTGTCACTGTTTTATCCTCTTTGTACGCACACTTCTAATTCCACTTGTAGAGCTTAGTATAGAACTCTACTGTCCTCTTTCTAATTCCACTGGTAGAGCTCAGCATAGAACTATACTGTCCTCTATCTAATTCCACTTGGGCTAGTGAGCTCCTGTCCAACAGCTGATTTGAGGCAATGACTCTTCTTTGTCCATTCCTTTTCTCTAAACCAAATAAAAATATGAATGAGGCATCCATTTCAGAGATTCCCTGAAACAGACGCATCACAAGTCCTCAACTGGCAGCATAATTAAATAGTACCTGCAAAACACCAGTCAAAACGTCAACAGTGAAGAGGCGACTCCGGGATGCAGGCCTTCTAGGCAGAGTTCCTCTGTCCAGTCTCAACATCAACAGTGAAGAGGAGACTCCGGGATGCAGGCCTTCTAGGCAGAGTTCCTCTGTCCAGTCTCAACATCAACAGTGAAGAGGCGACTCCGGGATGCTGGCCTTCTAGGCAGAGTTGCAAAGAACAAGCCATATCTCTGTCCAGAGTCTGTGTTCTTTTGCCCATCTTAATATTGCATTTTTATCAGCCAGTCTGAGATATGACTTTTTCTTTGCAACTCTGCCTAGAAGGCCAGCATCACAGGATTCGCCTCTTCACTGTTAACATTGTGACTTGTGGGTACTATTTAATGAAGCTGCCAGGTAAGGACTGTTTCTCAAACTAGACACTCTAATGTACTTGTCCTCTAGCTCATTTGTGCACCGGGGCCTCCCACTCCTCTTTCTATTCTGGTTAGGGCCAGTTTGCACTGTTCTGTGAAGGGAGTAGTATACAGCGTTGTACGAGATCTTCAATTTCTTGGCAATTTCTCGCATAGAATATACGTAATTTCTTAGAACAAGAATAGACTGATGAGTTTCAGAAGAAAGTACTTTTTTTCTGGCCATTTTGAGCCTGTAATCAAACCCACAATTGCTGATGCTCCAGATACTCAACTAGTCTAAAGAAGGACAGTTTTCTTGCTTTTTCAATCAGGACAACAGTTTTCAGCTGTGCTAACATAATTGCAAAAGGGTTTTCTAATGATCAATTAGCCTTTTAAAATGATAAACTTGATTACCTAACACAACATGCCATTGGAACACAGGAGCGATAGTTGTTGATATTGGGCCTATGTACGCCTATGTACGCCTATGTAGATATTCCATAAAGAATCAGCCGTTACCAGCTACAATAGTCATTTACTAGATTAACACTGTATTTCTGATCAATTGGATGTTATTTTAATGGACAAAAAAAATCACTTTTCTGTCAAAAACACAGACAATTCTAAGGGACCCCAAACTTTTGAACGGTAGTGTATTTATATATATACACACACTGGAAGCACAATAGAACACTCCCAGCATGCAATCCGGCGAGAGAGAGAGAGAGAGAGAGAGAGAGAGAGAGAGAGAGAGAGAGAGAGAGAGAGAGAGAGAGAGAGAGAGAGAGAGAGAGAGAGAGAGAGAGAGAGAGAGAGTGAGAGAGAGAAGAGAGAGAGTGCACTAGGCAGAGAGAGAGAGAGAAAGTTAGAGAGAGAGAGAGAGAGGTGGAGAGAGAGTTAGAGAAAGAGTAATAGCACTAGGCAGAGAGAGACAGAGAGAACGTTCGAGAGAGTTAGAGAGAGAGAGAGTTAGAGAGAGAGAGAGAGAGAGGAGAGAGTTTGAGAAAGAGAGAGAGCACTAGGCAGAGAGAGAGAGAAAGTTAGAGAGAGAGAGAGAAAAAGGTGGAGAGAGAGTTAGAGAAAGAGAGATAGCACTAGGCAGAAAGAGACAGAGAACGTTTGCGAGAGTTAGAGAGAGAGTTAGAGAGAGAGAGAGAGGTGGAGAAAGAGAGAGAGTACTAGGCAGAGCGAGAGAGAGAGAGTTAGGGAGAGAGAGAGGTGGAGAGAGAGAGAGCGTTAGAGAATGAGTGAGAGCACTAGGCAGAGAGAGAGAGAGAGAGAGAAAGTTAGAGAGAGAGAGCGAGAGAGAGAGAGAGGGGGGTGGAGAGAGAGAGTTAGAGAAAGAGAGAGAGCACTAGGCAGAGAGAGAGAGAGAGAGAAAGGTGGAGAGAGATAGTTAGAGAAAGAGAGAGAACACTAGGCAGAGAGAGAGAGTTAGAGAAAGAGAGAGAGCGAAAGTTAGAGAGAGAGAGAGAGAGTGGTGGAGAGAGTTAGAGAAAGAGAGAGAGCACTAGGCAGAGAGAGAGAGAAAGGTGGAGAGAGAGAGTTAGAGAAAGTTAGAGAGAGCACTGGGCAGAGAGAGAGTTAGAGAAAGAGAGAGAGCACTAGACAGAGAGTCAGAGAAAGAGAGAGAGCACTAGGCAGAGAGAGATTGTTTATCAAAATGTATATACCACAAGAAAAGGGCAACCAGTGAAGAACAAACACCACTGTAAATACAACCCTTATTTATGTTTATTTGTTTTCCCATTTGTACTTGAACTCTTTGCACATAATATGAAATGTCTTTATTCTTTTGGAACCTTGTGATTGTAATGTTCACAGTTTATTTATTATTCTTTATTTCACTTTTGTTTATTATCTATTTCACTTGCTTTTGCAATGTAAACATATGTTTCCCATGCCAATAAAGCCCTTAAATTGAAATGAACTGAATTGAGAGAGAGAGAGAGAGAGAGAGAGAGAGAGAGAGAGAGAGAGAGAGAGAGAGAGAGAGAGAGAGAGAGCACCAGACAGAGAGTGCTATGCAGAGAGATGGAGACAGAGAGAGAGCAAGAGAGAGAGAGAGAGAGAGAGAGCACCAGACAGAGAGTGCTATGCAGAGAGATGGAGACAGAGAGAGAGCAAGAGAGAGAGGGAGAGAGAGAGAGAGAGAGAGAGCACCAGACAGAGTGTGCTATGCAGAGAGATGGAGACAGAGACAGAGAGACAGAGAGAGAGAGAGAGAGAGAGAGAGAGAGAGAGAGAGAGAGAGAGCAGAGAGAGAGAGAGAGAGAGAGAGAGAGAGAGAGAGAGAGAGAGAGAGAGAGAGAGAGAGAGAGAGAGAGAGAGAGAGAGAGCACCAGACAGAGAGTGCTATGCAGAGAGATGGAGACAGAGAGAAAGCAAGAGAGAGAGGGAGCGAGAGAGAGAGAGAGAGAGAGAGAGAGAGAGAGAGAGAGAGAGAGAGAGAGAGAGAGAGAGAGAGAGAGAGAGAGAGAGAGAGAGAGAGAGAGAGAGAGAGAGAGAGAGAGAGAGAGAGAGAGAGAGAGAGAGCACCAGACAGAGAGTGCTATGCAGAGAGATGGAGACAGAGAGAAAGCAAGAGAGAGAGGGAGCGAGAGAGAGAGAGAGAGAGAGAGAGAGAGAGAGAGAGAGAGAGAGAGAGAGAGAGAGAGAGAGAGAGAGAGAGAGAGAGAGCGCTGCATGCTACTCACTGCCCGGCAGGAGCACCAGAGGAGATGGAGCTGAGAACGAAAGAAAAGAAGGGCAGAGTGACGTAGAGGAAGATAATATAAGAAAAGAAAGGGAAGAGGGGAATCTGGGGCAGATGCACATTAGTGACAGACATTAACATCGGCAGGCTGGAGCAAGAGAACGTGAAAGAGGCTAGGAGAATAACACATAAGAAGAAGAGAAGAAGCGTGAGAGCTGAACGCTGTGAAGGATGACAGAGCACCAGTCCTGAGATCAACCCTCATCCTTCCCCCTCTCCTCCCCCCTCCTCTGACCCCATCCCCAACATTACCCTCCTCCCTCTCTCTCTCTGTGGTTAGACAAGACATGATGACCGGTCCTGACCAGATTCCACTCTCATCGCATCCTTGTGGAACCTCTTCATCTCCTCTGGACTTCTTCTCAGCATTCTGACTGGCACTCTTCTGACTGGCACTCTTCTGACTGGCACTCTTCTGACTGGCACTCTTCTGACTGGCACTCTTCTGACTGGCACTCTTCTGACCGGCACTCTTCTGACTGGCACTCTTCTGACTGGCACTCTTCTGACTGGCACTCTTCTGACTGGTACTCTTCTGACCACTTTCACATATTCTCTCCAGGAGAAGACAGGAAGGAAGACCGTATTCTCTCCAGGAGAAGACAGGAAGGAAGACCGTATTCTTTCCAAGAGAAGACAAGTAGGGGGAAGTTTGTCATCTCCTTGCTGTGAGGACTGACTTTTTTTCTTCATCAGGAAGATAAGGACCGACAACATCGAGAAGACTTCCAGTTCACTGAGGCACAAAACAACAACAACAACACTGAGAAAGAAACAACATTTTAAACACGGAAAGAAGACAGGACAATCTAACATCAACAGGTCATTTCAACAAGAGATTAAGACATTTTAAAACTTTATCTCAGTCTCTCTCTATTCATCCACTTCTCTTGGACTCTCTGTCCTGAAAATTTCTCTGTGAGGGTGAGTTGGTCCATCCAGCCCAGCCATGCAGGTGTCTATAGCCTGTACGGACCCCCACATGAAACGTGGAAATGGGGATCACAAGAATGCCACCAGCCCGGGGAATGCAGCTCGGGCCAAGTTCAGAACCGTGGCCATCATAGCACGTAGCTTTGGGGCGTTCGCACCCCGACATCACATCTCCCTCAAAGAGTCTACAGGGAAACTGACCGGCATGAAATACAGGTGAGTGTGTGTGTGAGTGTCTGTGTGCTTGTGTGTGTGTGTGTGTGTGAGAGAGAGAGTATGTGGCTGAAGTTGGGGGTTAGCATAGTGTGTGTTGTATCATTAACGTAGTCAATTCAATTCAATTCAAGGGGCTTTATTAACATGGGAAACGTGTTAACATTGCCAAAGCAAGTGAGGTAGATAATATATAAAAGTTAAATAAACAATACAAATTAACAGTAAACATTACACATACAGAAGTTTCAAAACAATAAAGACATTACAAATGCCATATATATATATATATATATATATATATATATATATATATATATATATATATATATATATATATATATATATATATATATACAGTGTTGTAACAATGTACAAATGGTTAAAGTACGCAAGGGAAAATAAATCAACATAAATATGGGTTGTATTTACAATGGTGTTTGTTCTTCACTGGTTGCCCTTTTCTTGAGGCAACAGGTCACAAATCTTGCTGCTGTGATGGCACACTGTGGAATTTCACCCAGTAGATATGGGAGATAATCAAAATTGGATTTGTTTTCGAATTCTTTGTGGGTCTGTGTAATCTGAGGGAAATATGTTTCTCTAATATGGTCATACGTTGGACAGGAGGTTAGGAAGTGCAGCTCAGTTTCCACCTCATTTTGTGGGCAGTGAGCACATAGACAGACATGGCTCCCAAGAGAAGACAGGCTAAGGCGGCCTTTCTCAATAGCAAGGCTATGCTCAATGAGTCTGTACATAGTCAAAGCTTTCCTTGAGTTTGGGTCAGTCACAGTGGTCAGGTATTCTGCCTCTGTGTACTCTCTGTGTAGGGCCAAATAGCATTATAGTTTGCTCTGTATTTTTGTTAATTATTTCCAATGTGTCCAGTAGTTATCTTTTAGTTTTCTCATGATTTGGTTTGAAGGACTGTTGGAAGGACTGTTGGAAGGACTGTTGGAAGGACTGTTGGAAGGACTGTTGGAAGGACTGTTGGAAGGACAGTTGGAATGACTGTTGGAAGGACTGTTGGAAGGACTGTTTGTAGGACTGTTGGAAGGACTGTTGGAAGGACTGTTGGAAGGACTGTTGGAAGGACTGTTGGAAGGACAGTTTTGACCAGTTTCTCACCGCTGGAAAATAATCCTTCTGACCTGGAAATTATTATGTGGATTACAGTTAATGGATATTCTTGTAAGGGTTGATATATTCTGTTGTGCAGGGAAATTCTCTGGAACAAAGAGTGATCAAATTAAGATAGCACACCTGTCGGTGATCAATGGTGCGGCAGGGTAGCCTAGTGGTGAGAGCGTTGGACTAGTAACCGAAAGGTTGCAAGTTCAAACCCCTGAGCTGACAAGGTGCAATTCTGGTGTTCTACCCCTGAACAGGCAGTTAACCCACTGTTCCTAGGCTGTCATTGAAAATAAGAATGTGTTCTTACTTGACTTGCCTAGTTAAATAAAGGTTAAAAAAAACTCTGTCATCATACCCTTTTGCAATGCACTTAACCCTAATTTGCTTCAGGGGATCTGTGATTAGCTGACCCTGTAAAAAAACCCTGTAAAACAACAACAGGTGACATACAGTTAAAAAAAATATTTATTTATTTTTTAAGCCTTTAAAAAAAGGCTTATTCTTATTTTCAATGACGGCCTGGGAACAGTGGGTTAACTGCCTGTTCAGGGGCAGAACGACAGATTTGTACCTTGTCAGCTCGGGGGTTTGAACCTGCAACCTTCCGGTTACTAGTCCAACGCTCTAACCACTAGGCTACCCTACCGCCTATACACTCTAACCACTAGGCTACCCTGCCGCCCCAAAACTACTACACTACCGGTCAGAGGTTTTACAACATCTACTCATTTAAGGATTTTTCTTTATTTTTTACTATTTTCTACATTGTAGAAAAGTAGTGAAGACATCAAAACTATGAAAAACACATATGGAATCATGTAGTAACCAAAAAGTGTTAAACAAATCAAAATACATTTTATATTTGAGATTCTTCAAATAGCCACCCTTTGCCTAGATGACAGCTTTGCACACTCTTGGCATTCTCTAAACCAGCTTCATGATTAGTCACCTGGAATGCATTTCAGTTAACAGGTGTGCCTTGTTAAAAGTTAATTTGTGGAATTTCTTTCCTTCTTAATGTGTTTGAGCCAATCAATTGTGTTGTGACAAGGTAAGGGGGATATACAGAAGATAGCCCTATTTGGTAAAAGACCAAGTCCATATTATGGCAAGAACAGCCCAATCTGCAAAGCGAAATGACAGTCCATCATTGCTTAGGTCAGTCAATATGGAAAATTTCAAAAACGTTGAACGTTTCTTCAAGTGCAGTCGCAAAAAACATCAGGCGCTATGATGAAACTGGCTCTCATGAGGACCGCCACAGGAATGGAAGACCCAGAGTTACCTCTGCAGCAGAGGATCAGTTCATTAGAGTTACCTGGCTCTCATGAGGACCACCACAGGAAAGGAAGACCCACAGTTACCTCTGCTGCAGAGGATCAGTTCATTAGAGTTACCAGCCTCTCATGAGGACCGCCACAGGAAAGGAAGACCCAGAGTTACCTCTGCTGCAGAGGATACATTTATTAGAGTCACCAGTCTTAGGAATTGCAGCCAAAATAAATGCTTCACAGAGTTGAAGTAACAAACACATCTCAACATCAACTGTTCAGAGGAGACTGTATGAATCAGGCCTTCAGAGTCGAATTTCTTCAAAGAAACCAATACTGAAGGACACCAATAAGAAGAAGAGACTTGCTTGGGCCAAGAAAAACGAGCAATGGACATTTGACAGGTGGGAATTTGTCCTTTGGTCTGGAGTCCAAATTTGAGATTTTTGGTTCCAACCACCGTGTCTTTGTGAGATGCGGTGTGAGTGAACGAATGATCTCCGCATGTGTGGTTTCCACCGTGAAGCATGGAGGAGGAGGTGTGATTGTATGGGGGTGCTTTGCTGTTGACACTGTCGGTGATTTATTAAGAATTCAAGACACACTTAACCAGCACGGCTACCACAGCATTCTGCAGCGATACGCCATCCCATCTGGTTTGCACTTAGTGGGACTATCATTACGTTTTCAACAGGACAATGACCCAACACACCTCCAGTCTGTGTAAGGGCTATTTGACCAAGAAGAAGAGTGATGGAGTGCTGCATCAGGTGACCTGGCCTCCACAATCTCCCGACCTCAATCAAATTGAGATGAATTGCGATGAGTTGGACCGCAGAGAGAAGGTAAAGCAGCCAACAAGTGCTCAGTATATGTGGGAAAAACATTCCAGGTGAAGCTGGTTGAGAGAATGCCAAGAGTGTGCAAAGCTGTCATCAAGGCAATGGGTGGCTATTTGAAGAATCTCAAATATAAAATATATTTTGATTTGTTTAACACTTTTTTTAGTACAGCATGATTCCATATGTGTTATTTCATAGACTTGATGTCTTCACTATCATTCTACTAAGTAGAAAATAGTAAAAATGAATAAAAACCCTTAGGTGTTCTAAAATCTTTGACCGGTAGTGTATATACTGTATATTTATATATATATTTGTACTGCAGGGATTTAAGAGCAGAGAGTGACTGAGCATGGTGTTATGATGCAGGGTTATAAGATAAAAATGTATTCTGCGTCAGAGAGTCATCTGATGCATTTCAAGCATGTGGTGTTGAATACGCATATAGCATATTTCTGCACCACCCCGGTGTAGATGTAATTATCATCTGTCCGTGTTGCACCTTGATCTAGGAAAGGGGTGAAACACACACACACTGATATCATGTATTCATCACAAATATGTTCCTCTTGAAAATCAACATATTGACAATGACACCAATCAATTGAAGTTTATATAATCAATGTATTGATGAAGACACCCCAGTGAGCCTTCTGGGAAATCCCATTGAGATTTGGTCTCTCTCTCTCTCTCTCTCTCTCTCTCTCTCTCTCTCTCTCTCTCTCTCTCTCTCTCGCTCTCTCTCTCTCTCTCTCTCTCTCTCTCTCTCTCTCTCTCTCTCTCTCTCTCTCTCTCTCTCTCTCTCTCTCTCTCTCTCTCTCTCTCTCTCTCTCTCTCTCTCTCTCTCTCTCTCTCTCTCACACACACACACACGGACAGACAGAACACACTCACTCGAGCAAAGGCATTTACACAAGAAACTCTTACAGTACTTAGTGGTGAGCTCCAGCTCTGAGAGTCAGTCTCTGGTTCCACTGCTGTCATTACACTGATGGACACACGCAGGCAATCACACACACACACACACACACGCACGCACGCACGCACGCACGCACGCACGCACGCACGCACGCACACACACACACACACACACACACACACACACACACACACACACACACACACACACACACACACACACACACACACACACACACACACACACACACACACACACACACACACACACACACACACACACACACACACACACACACACACACACACACACACACACACACACACACACACACACACACACACGAATCAGGATCTCAGCGATCACTGCCTCATTGCCTGCATTAGCTATGGGTCCTCGGTCAAACGACCACCCCTCATCACTGTCAAACACTCCCTAAAACACTTCTGCGAGCAGGCCTTTCTAATCGACCTGGCCCAGGTATCCTGCAAGGATATTGACCTCATCCCGTCAGTAGCTCTAACTCCTTAACATTTTGGGACAGTGTAAAGTCCATGGAGAACAAGAGCACCTCCTCCCAGTTGCCACTGCACTGAGGCTAGGCGACACGGTCATCACTGATAAATCCATGATAATCAAACATTTCAATAAGCATTTCTCTAGGGCTGGACATGCTTTCCTCCTGGCTACCCCAACCCTGGCCCACAGCCCCGCACCCCTCGCAGCTACTTTCCCGAGCCTCCCCAGCTTCTCCTTCACACAAATCTAGATTCCAGATGTTCTGAAAGAGCTGCAAAACCTGGACCATTACAAATCAGCTGGGCTAGACAATCTGGACCCTCTCTTTCTAAAATGATCCGCCGCCATTGTTGCAACTCCTATTACCAGTCTGTTCAACCTCTCTATTGTTTCGTCCGAGATCCCTAAAGATTGGAAAGCGGCCGCGGTCATCCCCCTCTTCAAAGGTACAGCTACTATAGAGAATGGAGAGGAACAGCTACTATAGAGAATGGAGAGAAACAGCTACCATAGAGAATGGAGAGAAACAGCTACTATAGAGAATAGAGAGGGAGAGAAACAGCTACTATAGAGAATGGAGAGTAATAGCTACTATAGAGAATGGAGAGGAACAGCTACTATAGAGAATAGAGAGTAATAGCTACTATAGAGAATGGAGAGAAACAGCTACTATAGAGAATAGAGAGTAATAGCTACTATAGAGAATGGAGAGAAACGGCTACTATAGAGAATGGAGAGAAACAGCTACTATAGAGAATAGAGAGTAATAGCTACTATAGAGAATAGAGAGTAATAGCTAGAGAATAGAGAGCAGTGAGAAAGCATTCTGATAATCTTGAGTCACTGTTTAAAAGGTTAGGAATATATAGGTTGTTTTCATGTTAAAGTGAAAATGAAATGTTTTTCAGCCCCATTCTGTCCACTCTCTTGTTATCTGTGATCGTATGGGCACAGCTTGTTCACATATACAGACAGTCACAGATACAGGCATGCTATCAACCCACACAGAGCCGTCGGTTCATTAGCATTCACACATCCTGAAGCAGACAGCGCAGTCCCATCGTACTCTTCTTCGCTGGACCGCGGTGTCCAGAAAGGAAAAGACCCAAGTGACAAGTGAATATGACTTCATCCTTTGTCTGTGATTGTTCCAACGCTTTGGAGCATGGAGGATAGTCCCTTTACACACACACACACACACACACACACACGCACGCACGCACGCACGCACGCACGCACGCACGCGCACACACACACACACACACGCACACACACACACACACACGCAGGCACGCACGCACGCACGCACGCACGCGCACACGTTCACGCACACACAGACACGCACACACAGACACGCACACACAGACACGCACACACTTACGCACACACAAACACGCACACACATGCACACACACTTACGCACACACACACACACACACATGCACACGCACCCACACACACGCACACACACTTACGCACACACTTACGCACACTCAAACACACACACACATGCACACACACATACGCACAGCACACGCACGCACAAACACACACGCATTCTTTATCTCAAGGTGGACAGTAAAGTCAAAGTATTTAGCTATTTCATCTCTGAAGGTACTCGCGTCCACCCAGACCTGTGACTACCTCGTGGAAATACCACTAAATGAATAGCAACATTCAGCGTTGTCGTCTAGCGAGTCGCCTCACAAACAGTAAGCAACCGCCTCCACAGTCCTTCCTGACCAATGAGAGTGAGTGACTGGGATAGATTGACAGTGATTGACAGAGGTTGAATGTGAGTAGGAAAGACTCCGTCAAACATTGACTAGCCACAACAACAGCGATGCTTTCCACGGTCCACGACGCACAGATCAATACATTCCATTCAATGTCAAACAGCTGCAATGGGAATATTGGTGAGAGACCCAGACAGACAGACAAGCAGGAAGGTGAGTCTGTCACACAATGTAGACGTTAGCTATTATCTATTAACTAGATAGGCACAACTCTACTGCATTGGGGCGGCAGGGTAACCTAGTGATTAGAGTGTAGAGGAGGCAGGTAGCCTAGTGGTTTATAGTGTAGTGGTGGTAGGTAGACTAGTGGTTAGAGTGTAGAGGTGGTAGGGAGCCTAGTGGTTAGAGTGTAGAGGAGGCAGGTAGCCTAGTGGTTAGAGTGTAGAGGAGGCAGGTAGCCTAGTGGTTAGAGTGTAGAGGAGGCAGGTAGCCTAGTGGTTAGAGTGTAGAGGAGGCAGGTAGCCTAGTGGTTAGCGCATTTGGACTAGTTACAATTAACAAGTCAATAACACAGTAGAAAAAAGGGGGAGTCTATATACAATGTGTGCAAAAGGCATGAGGTAGGCGAATAATTACAATTTTGCAGATTAGCACTGGAGTGATAAATGATCAGATGGTCATGTACAGGTAGAGATATTGGTGTGCAAAAGAGCAGAAAAGTAAATAAATAAAAACAGTATAAAAACAGTATGGGAATGAGGTAGGTGAAAATGGGTGGGCTATTTACCAATAGACTATGTACAGCTGCAGCGATCGGTTAGCTGCTCAGATAGCTCATGTTTGAAGTTGGTGAGGGAGATAAAAGTCTCCAACTTCAGCGATTTTTGCAGTTCGTTCCAGTCACGGGCAGCAGAGTACTGGAACGAAAGGCGGCCAAATGAGGTGTTGGCTTTAGGGATGATCAGTGAGATACACCTGCTGGAGCGCGTGCTACGGATGGGTGTTGCCATCGTGACCAGTGAACTGAGATAAGGCTGAGCTTTACCTAGCATGGACTTGTAGATGACCTGGAGCCAGTGGGTCTGGCGACGAATATGTAGCGAGGGCCAGCCGACTAGAGCATATAAGTCGCAGTGGCGGGTGGTATAAGGTGCTTTAGTGACAAAACGGATGGCACCGTGATAGACTGCATCCAGTTTGCTGAGTAGAGTGTTGGAAGCCATTTTGTAGATGACATCGTCGAAGTCGAGGATCGGTAGGATAGTCAGTTATACTAGGGTAAGCTTGGCGGCGTGAGTGAAGGAGGCTTTGTTGCGGAATAGAAAGCCGACTCTTGATTTGATTTTCGATTGGAGATGTTTGATATGAGTCTGGAAGGAGAGTTTGCAGTCTAGCCAGACACGTAGGTACTTATAGATGTCCACATATTCAAGGTCGGAACCATCCAGGGTGGTGATGCTAGTCGGGCATGCGGGTGCAGGCAGCGATCGGTTGAAAAGCATGCATTTGGTTTTACTAGCGTTTAAGAGCAGTTGGAGGCCACGGAAGGAGTGTTGTATGGCATTGAAGCTCGTTTGGAGGTTAGATAGCACAGTGTCCAATGACGGGCCGAAAGTATATAGAATGGTGTCGTCTGCGTAGAGGTGGATCAGGGAATCGCTCGCAGCAAGAGCAACATCATTGATATATACAGAGAAAAGAGTCGGCCCGAGAATTGAACTCTGCGGCACCCCCATAGAGACTGTCAGAGGACCGGACAGCATGCCCTCCGATTTGACACACTGAACTCTTTCTGCAAAGTAATTGGTGAACCAAGCAAGGCAGTCATCCAAAAAACCGAGGCTACTGAGTCTGCCGATAAGAATATGGTGATTGACAGAGTCGAAGGCCTTGGCAAGGTTGATGAAGACGGCTGCACAGTACTGTCTTTTATCGATGGTGGTTATGATATCGTTTAGTACCTTGAGTGTGGCTGAGGTTCACCCGTGACCGGCTCGGAAACCAGATTGCACAGCGGAGAAGGTACGGTGGGATTCGAGATGGTCAGTGACCTGTTTGTTGACTTGGCTTTCGAAGACCTTAGATAGGCAGGGCAGGATGGATATAGGTCTGTAACAGTTTGGGTCCAGGGTGTCTCCCCCTTTGAAGAGGGGGATGACTGCGGCAGCTTTCCAATCCTTGGGGATCTCAGACGATATGAAAGAGAGGTTGAACAGGCTGGTAATAGGTGTTGCGACAATGGCGGCGGATAGTTTCAGAAATAGAGGGTCCAGATTGTCAAGCCCAGCTGATTTGTACGGGTCCAGGTTTTGCAGCTCTTTCAGAACATCTGCTATCTGGATTTGGGTAAAGGAGAACCTGGAGAGGCTTGGGCGAGGAGCTGCGAGGGGGCAGAGCTGTTGGCCGAGGTTGGAGTAGCCAGGCGGAAGGCATGGCCAGCCGTTGAGAAATGCTTATTGAAGTTTTCGATAATCATGGATTTATCGGTGGTGACCGTGTTACCTAGCCTCAGTGCAGTGGGCAGCTGGGAGGAGGTGCTCTTGTTCTCCATGGACTTCACAGTGTCCCAGAACTTTTTGGAGTTGGAGCTACAGGATGCAAACTTCTGCCTGAAGTAGCTGGCCTTAGCTTTCCTGACTGACTGCGTGTATTGGTTCCTGACTTCCCTGAACAGTTGCATATCGCGGGGACTATTCGATGCTATTGCAGTCCGCCACAGGATGTTTTTGTGCTGGTCGAGGGCAGTCAGGTCTGGAGTGAACCAAGGGCTGTATCTGTTCTTGTGAATGGGTTGATTGACATGAATGGGTTGATTGATATGAATGGGTTTGATTGATGTGAATGGGTTTGATTGATGTGAATGGGTTGATTGATGTGAATGGGTTTGACTGAAATGAATGGGTTTGACTGATATAATTGGGTTGATTGATGTGAATTGGTTGATTGATGTGAATGGGTTTGATTGATGTGAATGGGTTGATTGATGTGAATGAGATGATTGATGTGAATGGGTTGATTGATGTGAATGGGTTGATTGATTTGAATGGGTTGATTGATGTGAATGGGTTGATTGATGTGAATGAGATGATTGATGTGAATGGGTTGATTGATGTGAATGGGTTTGATTGATTTGAATGGGTTGATTGATGTGAATGAGATGATTGATGTGAATGGGTTGATTGATGTGAATGGGTTTGATTGATGTGAATGGGTTTGATTGATGTTAATGGGTTTGATTTATGTGAATGGGTTTGATTGATGTTAATGGGTTGATTGATGTGAATGGGTTGATTGATATTAATGGGTTGATTGATGTGAATGGGTTGATTGATGTGGATCAATTCCCGGAGCAGTTGATAAACCTAGGGCAGGGATCCTCAATTATGTTAACCTTGGCCAGATTTTTCCTTGAGCAGATGGTTGGAGTTATAAATAATTTGTACACCGAATATTGAACCGCAAGAATCCCAAACACATATCGTATTTGACAGAACCAGAATCCTTTCAAACCTTGATAACAGTGGGATATGATCACACACGCCTCTCTAATTATATGTAGAAAAATCACTTTGACATCATTTACTGGTCATTTTAGTACTTTAACGAACGGACACACACACACACACACACACACACACACACACACACACACACACACACACACACACACACACACACACACACACACACACACACACACACACACACACACACACACACACACACACACACACACACACACACACACACACACACACACACACAAAGCATACACCTATCAGTTGTCCTGTCCTGCAGCTTGTCCCTGAATAACATAATCAGGATTGTTTCATTGTCACAGGTCCCTTTGTGTGTGTCTGTGTGTGTGTGTGTGTCTACGTGTGTGTGTGTCTACGTGTGTGTGTGTCTACGTGTGTGTGTGTGTGTCTCTGTGTATGTGTGTCTGTGTGTGTGAGCATCGAGCCAACTGTAACAGAGGGTTGTTTTTCTGCATGAGAGCCAAGAGTCAGCTGAACCCCCTGGAGAGGAGTGGGGGAGTTGAGGAGGGGAGGAGAGGGTGAGAAAACATGTAGAGGAGTGGGGGAGTTGAGGAGGGGAGGAGAGGGTGAGAAAACATGTAGAGGAGTGGGGGAGTTGAGGAGGGGAGGAGAGGGTGAGAAAACATGTAGAGGAGTGGGGGGAGTTGAGGAGGGGAGGAGAGGGTGAGGAAACATGTAGAGGAGTGGGGGAGTTGAGGAGGGGAGGAGAGGGTGAGAAAACATGTGGGGGGAGTTGAGGAGGGGAGGAGAGGGTGAGAAAACATGTAGAAGAGTGGGGGAGTTGAGGAGGGGAGGAGAGGGTGAGAAAACATGTAGAGGAGTGGGGGAGTTGAGGAGGGGAGAGGTCCAGAAACAAGTGACTGTGAAAACATGCAAACCAGCCCTCTGATGAATGAATGAACCCAGCTGTGTGGTGAGCATTCTGGCACAAAATGGCTGCTGTGTGGTGAGCATTCTGGCACAAAATGGCTTCTGTGTGGTGAGCATTCTGGTACAAAATGACTGCTGTGTGGTGAGCATTCTGGCACAAAATGGCTGCTGTGTGGTGAGCATTCTGGCACAAAATGGCTTCTGTGTGGTGAGAATTCTGGCACAAAATGGCTGCTGTGCATCATCCAGGTAGGTAGGTATTAGGCCTGGCGTACATGTTGTCCAGTTTCTCCCATACAAAGTGAAGTGATAAAAGTGCAGTATGAAAACTGATGATGTAAACTGTTCTTAGCTGCTAACAGATTGAGCTGCTACATATTCAAAGAAATCACTGAGGCTTTGGCACACGAAGCAGTAAGTTAGATGACACGGAGTGGTGACACGGAGTGGTGAGGTGACACGGTGTGGTGAGGTGACACAGAGTGGTGAGATGACACACGGAAAGGTGACACGGAGTGGTGAGGTGACACGGAGAGGTGAGGTGACACGGTGTGGTGAGGTGACACGGTGTGATGAGGTGACACAGAGTGGTGACACGGAGTGGTGAGGTGACACGGTGTGGTGAGGTGACACAGAGTGGTGAGATGACACGGAAAGGTGACACGGAGTGGTGAGGTGACACGGAGAGGTGAGGTGACACGGTGTGGTGAGGTGACACGGTGTGATGAGGTGACACGGTGTGGTGAGGTGACACGGAGTGGTGAGATGACACGGTGTGGTGACACGGAGTGGTGAGGTGACACAGAGTGGTGACACGGAGTGGTGAGATGACACGGTGTGGTGAGGTGACACAGAGTGGTGAGATGACACGGAGAGGTGACACGGAGTGGTGAGGTGACACGGAGAGGTGAGGTGACACGGTGTGGTGAGATGACACAGTGTGGTGACACAGAGTGGTGAGATGACACGGTGTGGTGACACGGAGTGGTGAGGTGACATGGTGTGGTGAGATGACACGGTGTGGTGAGGTGACACGGTGTGGTGAGGTGACACGGAGAGTGACACGGTGTGGTGAGGTGACACGGTGTGGTGAGGTGACACGGTGTGGTGAGGTGACACGGAGAGGTGACACGGTGTGGTGAGGTGACACGGTGTGGTGAGGTGACACGGTGTGGTGACACGGAGTGGTGAGGAGACACGGAGTGGTGAGATGACACAGTGTGGTGAGGTGACACGGAGAGATGACACGGTGTGGTGACACGGAGTGGTGAGGAGACACGGAGTGGTGAGATGACACAGTGTGGTGAGGTGACACGGAGAGGTGACACGGTGTGGTGAAGTGACACGGTGTGTTGACACGGAGTGGTGAGGTGACACGGTGTGGTGAGGGGACACGGTGTGGTGAGGTGACACGGTGTGGTGACACGGAGTGGTGAGGGGACACGGTGTGGTGAGGTGACACGGTGTGGTGACACGGAGTGGTGAGGTGACACGGTGTGGTGACACGGTGTGGTGAGGTGACACGGTGTGGTGAGGGGACATGGTGTGGTGAGGTGACACGGAGAGGTGACACGGTGTGGTGAGGTGACACGGTGTGGTGACACGGAGTGGTGAGGTGACACGGTGTGGTGACACGGTGTGGTGAGGTGACACGGAGAGGTGAGAAGGTGTGGTGACACGGAGTGGTGAGGAGACACAGAGTGGTGAGATGACACAGTGTGGTGAGGTGACACGGAGAGGTGAGGAGACATGGAGTGGTGAGATGACACGGTGTGGTGAGGTGACACGGAGTGGTGAGGTGACACGGAGTGGTGAGGTGACACGGAGTGGTGAGGTGACACGGTGTGGTGACACGGTGTGGTGAGGTGACACGGAGAGGTGACATGGTGTGGTGACATGGAGTGGTGAGGAGACACGGAGAGGCGAGGAGACACGGAGTGGTGAGGTGACATGGTGTGGTGAGGTGACACGGAGAGGTGACACGGTGTGGTGAGGTGACACGGTGTGGTGAGGTGACACGGTGTGGTGAGGTGACACGGTGTGGTGACACGGAGAGATGACACGGAGTGGTGACATGGAGTGGTGAGGTGACACGGAGTGGTGAGATGACATGATGTGGTGACACAGAGTCGTGAGGTGACACGGTGTGGTGAGGTGACACGGTGTGGTGAGGTGACATGGAGAGGTGACACGGTGTGGTGAGGTGACACGGAGAGGTGACTCGGAGTGGTGAGGTGACACGGTGTGGTGAGGGGACACGGTGTGGTGAGGTGACACGGTGTGGTGAGGTGACACGGAGAGTGACACGGTGTGGTGAGGTGACACGGTGTGGTGAGGTGACACGGTGTGGTGAGGTGACACGGAGAGGTGACACGGTGTGGTGAGGTGACACGGTGTGGTGAGGTGACACGGTGTGGTGACACGGAGTGGTGAGGAGACACGGAGTGGTGAGATGACACAGTGTGGTGAGGTGACACGGAGAGATGACACGGTGTGGTGACACGGAGTGGTGAGGAGACATGGAGTGGTGAGATGACACGGTGTGGTGAGGTGACACGGAGTGGTGAGATGACACGGAGTGGTGAGGTGACACGGAGTGGTGAGGTGACACGGTGTGGTGACACGGTGTGGTGAGGTGACACAGAGAGGTGACACGGTGTGGTGACATGGAGTGGTGAGGAGACACGGAGAGGCGAGGAGACACGGAGTGGTGAGGTGACATGGTGTGGTGAGGTGACACGGTGTGGTGAGGTGACACGGTGTGGTGACACGGAGAGATGACACGGAGTGGTGACATGGAGTGGTGAGGTGACACGGAGTGGTGAGATGACATGATGTGGTGACACAGAGTCGTGAGGTGACACGGTGTGGTGAGGTGACACGGTGTGGTGAGGTGACATGGAGAGGTGACACGGTGTGGTGAGGTGACACGGAGAGGTGACTCGGAGTGGTGAGGTGACACAAGTGGTGAGGTGACACGGTGTGGTGAGTGACACAGAGAGGTGACACGGTGTGTTGAGGTGACACGGAGAGGTGACACAGTGTGGTGAGGTGACATGGAGTGGTGAGGTGACACGGTGTGGTGAGGTGACACGGTGTGGTGAGGTGACACGGTGTGGTGACACGGTGTGGTGAGATGACATGAAGCGGTGACGTGACACGGTGTGGTGACACGGAGAGGTGACACGGCGTGGTGACACGGAGTGGTGAGATGACACGGTGTGGTGAGATGACACGGTGTCGTGAGGTGACACGGAGAGGTGACACGGAGTGGTGAGGTGACACGGAGTGGTGTGGTGACACGGAGTGGTGTGGTGACACGGAGATGTGACATGGAGTGGTGTGGTGACACGGAGAGGCGACACGGAGTGGTGTGGTGACACGGAGTGGTGTGGTGACACGGAGTGGTGAGTTGACAAGGTGTGGTGACACGGAGTGGTGAGGTGACACGGAGAGTGGACACGGTGTGGTGAGGTGACACGGTGTGGTGACACGGAGTGGTGAGGTGACACGGAGAGTGGACACGGTGTGGTGAGGTGACACGGTGTGGTGACACGGAGTGGTGAGGTGACACGGAGTGGTGACATGGCGTGGTGAGGTGACACGGTGAGGTGACTCAGAGTGGTGAGGAGACACGGAGTGGTGAGGTGACACGGTGAGGTGACACGGTGTGGTGAGGTGACACGGAGTGGTGAGGTGACACGGAGTGGTGACACGGTGTGGTGACGCGTTGTGGTGAGGTGACAAGGTGTGGTGAGGACACGGTGAGGTGAGGTGACACGGTGTGGTGACACATTGTGGTGACACGGTGTGGTGAGATGACACGGTGTGGTGAGGTTACACAGCGTGGTGAGGTGACACGGTGTGGTGAGGTGACACGGAGTGGTGAGATGACACGGAGTGGTGAGGTGACACGGTGTGGTGACACGTTGTGTTGACACGGAGTGTTGAGGTGACACGGAGTGCTGAGGTGACACGGTGTGGTGAGGTGACACGATGTGGTGGGGTGACACAGTGTGGTGAGGTGACACGGAGTGGTGAGGTGACACGGAGTGGTGAGGTGACACGGAGTGGTGAGGTGACACGGAGTGGTGAGGTGACACAGCGTGGTGAGGTGACACGGTGTGGTGAGGTGACACGGAGTGGTGAGGTGACACGGAGTGGTGAGGTGACACGGTGTGGTGACACGGAGTGGTGAGGTGACACGGTGTGGTGACACGGAGTGGTGAGGTGACACGGTGTCGTGAGAGGACACGGCGTGGTGAGATGACACGGTGTGGTGAGGTGACAAGGTGTGGTGAGGTGACACGGTGTGGTGACACGGTGTGGTGTGGTGACACGGTGTGGTGACACGGTGTGGTGAGGTGACACGGTGTGGTGAGGTGACACGGTGTGGTGACACGGTGTTGTGAGGTGACACGGTGTGGTGAGGTGACACGGTGTGGTGACACGGTGTGGTGAGGTGACAAGGTGTGGTGTGGTGAGGTGTGGTGAGGTGACACGGTGAGGTGAGGTTACACAGTGTGGTGAAGCGACACGATGTGGTGAGGTGACACGGTGAGGTGAGGTGACACGGTGTGGTGAGGTGACACAGTGTGGTGAGGTGACACGGAGAGGTGACACGGAGTGGTGACACGGAGAGTGGACACGGTGTGGTGACACGGTGTGGTGTGGTGACACGGAGTGGTGACACGGAGAGTGGACACGGTGTGGTGACACGGTGTGGTGAGATGACACAGAGAGGTGACACGGTGTGGTGAGTTAACACGGTGAGGTGAGGTGACACAGTGTGGTGAAGTGACACGATGTGGTGAGGTGACACGGTGAGGTGAGGTGACACGGTGTGGTGAGGTGACACAGTGTGGTGAGGTGACACGGAGAGGTGACACGGAGTGGTGACACGGAGAGTGGACACGGTGTGGTGACACGGTGTGGTGTGGTGACACGGAGTGGTGACACGGAGAGTGGACACGGTGTGGTGACACGGTGTGGTGAGATGACACAGAGAGGTGACACGGTGTGGTGAGTTAACACGGAGTGGTGAGGTGACACGGAGTGGTGAGGTGACATGGAGTGGTGAGGTGACACGGTGTGGTGACACGGAGTGGTGAGGTGACACGGTGTGGTGACACGGAGTGGTGACACGGAGAGTGGACACGGTGTGGTGACATGGTGTGGTGTGGTGACACGGAGTGGTGACACGGAGAGTGGACACGGTGTGGTGACACGGTGTGGTGAGATGACACGGAGAGGTGACACGGAGTGGTGAGGTGACACGGTGTGGTGACACGGAGTGGTGACACGGAGAGTGGACACGGTGTGGTGACATGGGGAGTGGACACGGAGAGGTGACACGGTGTGGTGTGGTGACACAGTGTGGTGTGGTGACACGGAGTCGTGACATGGGGAGGTGAGGTGACACGGGGAGGTTACAGGTTGGGGGAGGCTGTGACAGGTTGGGGGAGGATGTGACAGGTTGGGGGAGGATGTGACAGGTTGGGGGAGGATGTGACAGGTTGGGGGAGGATGTGACAGGTTGGGGGTTGGATGTGACAGGTTGGGGGTTGGATGTGACAGGTTGGGGGTTGGATGTGACAGGTTGGGGTGTGGATGTGACAGGTTGGGGGAGGATGTGAGGTGGTTGGGGGTGGATGTGACAGGTTGGGGGTGGATGTGACAGGTTGGGGATTGGATGTGACAGGTTGGGGGTTGGATGTGACAGGTTGGGGTGTGGATGTGACACGTTGGGGGAGGATGTGAGGTGGTTGGGGGTGGATGTGACAGGTTGGGGGAGGATGTGAGGTGGTTGGGGGTGGATGTGACAGGTTGGGGGGTGGATGTGACACGTTGGGGGAGGATGTGAGGTGGTTGGGGGTTGGATGTGACAGGTTGTGGGGAGGATGTGACAGGTTGGGGGAGGATGTGAGGTGGTTGGGGTTGGATGTGACAGGTTGGGGGAGGATGTGAGGTGGTTGGGGGTGGATGTGACAGGTTGGGGGGATGTGACAGGTTGGGGGGAGGATGTGACAGGTAGGGGGAGGATGTGACAGGTTGGGGGAGGATGTGACAGGTTGGGGGAAGGATGTGACAGGTTGGGGGGTGGATGTGACTGGTTGGGGGAGGATGTGACAGGTTGGGGGAGGATGTGAGGTGGTTTGGGGGGTGTGACAGGTTGGGGGAGGATGTGACAGGTTGGGGGGGGATGTGACAGGTTGGGGGAGGATGTGACAGGTTGGTGGGAGGATGTGACAGGTTGGGGGAAGATGTGACAGGTTAGGGGTGGATGTGACAGGTTGGGGGTGGATGTGAGATGGTTGGGGGTGGAAGTGACAGGTTGGGGGAGGATGTTAGGTTGTTGGGGGAGGATGTGACAGGTTGGGGGTGGATGTGACAGGTTGGGGGAGGATGTGAGGTTGTTGTTTGGTGGATGTGACAGGTTGGGGAGAGGATGTGAGGTGGTTGGGGGGAGGATGTGAGGTGGTTGGGGGGGAGGATGTGACAGGTTGTGTGGAGGATGTGACAGGTTGGCGGGAGGATGTGACAGGTTGGGGGGAGGATGTGACAGGGTGTGGGGGAAGATGTGACAGGTTGGGGGGAGGATGTGACAGGTTGGGGGAGGATGTGAGGTGGTTGGGGGGAGGATGTGACAGGTTGCGTGGAGGATGTGACAGGTTGGCGGGAGGATGTGACAGGTTGGGGGGAGGATGTGACAGGGTGTGGGGGAAGATGTGACAGGTTGGGGGGAGGATGTGACAGGTTGGGGGAGGATGTGACAGGTTGGGGGAGGATGTGACAGGTTGGGGGTGGATGTGACAGGTTGGGGGAGGATGTGACAGGTTGGGGGAGGCTGTGACAAGTTGGGAGGAGAATGTGACAGGTTGGGGGAGGATGTGAGATGGTTGTGGGGTGGATGTGACAGGTTGGGGGAGGATGTGAGGTTGTTGGGGGAGGATGTGACAGGTTGCGGGTGGATGTGACACGTTGGGGGGAGGATGTGAGGTTGTTGTTGGGGAGAGGATGTGAGGTGGTTGGGGAGAGGATGTGACAGGGTGGGGCGAGGATGTGAGGTGGTTGGGGGAGGATGTGACAGGTTGGGGGGAGAATGTGACAGGTTGGGGGTGGATGTGAGATGGTTGCGGGGTGGATGTGACAGGTTGGGGGAGGATGTGAGGTTGTTGGGGGGAGGATGTGACAGGTTGCGGGTGGATGTGACACGTTGGGGGAGGATGTGAGGTTGTTGTTGGGGAGAGGATGTGAGGTGGTTGGGGAGACGATGTGACAGGTTGGGGGTTATTGTGACAGGATGGGGGAGGATGTGAGGTGGTTGGGGGGATGATGTGACAGGTTGGGGGGGGAGAATGTGACAGGTTGGGGGGTGGATGTGACAGGTTGGGGGTGGATGTGAGCTGGTCGGGGTGGAGAATGTGACAGGTTGGGGGAGGATGTGAGGTGGTTGGGGGGAGGATGTGACAGGTTGTGTGGAGGATGTGACAGGTTGTGTGGAGGATGTGAGGTGGTTGGGGGAGGATGTGACAGGTTGGGGGAGAATGTGACAGGTTGGGGGAGAATGTGACAGGTTGGGGGAGAATGTGACAGGTTGGGGGGTGGATGTGACAGGTTGGGGGGAGGATGTGACAGGTTGGGGGAGGATGTGACAGGTTGGGGGAGGATGTGACAGGTTGGGGGAGGATGTGACAGGTTGTGGGGGAGGATGTGACAGGTTGAGGGGAGGATGTGACAGGTTGGGGGAGGATGTGACAGGTTGGGGGGTGGATGTGAGCTGGTTAGGGGAGAATGTGACAGGTTGGGGGAGAATGTGACAGGTTGGGAGGAGGATGTGACAGGTTGGGGGAGGATGTGACAGGTTGGGGGAGGATGTGACAGGTTGGGGGGTGGATGTGAGCTGGTTGGGGGAGAATGTGACAGGTTGGGGGAGAATGTGACAGGTTGGGAGGAGAATGTGACAGGTTGGGAGGAGGATGTGACAGGTTGGGGGTTGGATGTGACAGGTTGGGGGAGGATGTGACAGGTTGGGGGGTGGATGTCACAGGTTGGGGGTTGGATGTGACAGGTTGGGGGAGAATGTGACAGGTTGGGAGGAGGATGTGACAGGTTGGGGGTTGGATGTGACAGGTTGGGGGGAGAATGTGACAGGTTGGGGGGGAGGATGTGGCAGGTTGGGGGTTGGATGTGACAGGTTGGGGGGAGAATGTGACAGGTTTGGGGGTGGATGTGACAGGTTGTTCTGAACATGGGAACAATCTGTCATGGAGGTGGAGGACAAGAAAAGATTAACTAAATTCTGTTAGAACACAAAGTCAAGTGACTTGGTGGACTTCCATTCAACCGCTCAACAGATGTCCAGCCGTCCTAAACCTTACATTATCTCAGCCTGTTTCCATGACAACTCATCAAATTATCACTGTCCTTGGCTATGATGTACATTCAGTTATTTCCTAATGCTTTAAATGCACAAAAGGCACACACAGACACACAGACACACAGACACACAGACACACAGACTCACAGACACACATACTCACAGACTCACAAATACACAGACACACAAACACACAGACTCACAAACACACTGACACACAGACACACAAACACACAGACTCACAGACTCACAAACACACAGACACACAGACACACAGACAAACAGACACACAAACACACAGACCCAAGAGGTATTACCATGACTGGAATGGATTGGTGGCAAGTCACAGATTTATAGACAGACTGATGAGTTACTGATTTAAAGACAGACTGATGAGTTACTGATTTATAGACAGACTGATGAGTTACAGATTCATAGACAGACTGATGAGTTACTGATTTAAAGACAGACTGATAAGTTACTGATTTAAAGACAGACTGATGAGTTACAGATTTAAAGACAGACTGATGAGTTACTGATTTAAAGACAGACTGATGAGTTACTGATTTAAAGACAGACTGATGAGTTACAGATTTAAAGACAGACTGATGAGTTACTGATTTATAGACAGACTGATGAATTACTGATTTATAGACAGACTGATGAGTTACAGATTTAAAGACAGACTGATGAGTTACAGATTCATAGACAGACTGATGAGTTACTGATTTAAAGACAGACTGATGAGTTACTGATTTAAAGACAGACTGATGAGTTACAGATTTAAAGACAGACTGATGAGTTACAGATTTATAGACAGACTGATGAGTTACAGATTTATAGACAGACTGATGAGTTACTGATTTAAAGACAGACTGATGAGTTACAGATTTAAAGACAGACTGATGAGTTACAGATTCATAGACAGACTGATGAGTTACTGATTTAAATACAGACTGATGAGTTACTGATTTAAAGACAGACTGATGAGTTACAGATTTAAAGACAGACTGATGAGTTACAGATTTATAGACAGACTGATGAGTTACAGATTTATAGACAGACTGATGAGTTACAGATTTAAAGACAGACTGATGAGTTACAGATTTATAAACAGACTGACGAGTTACAGATTTATAGACAGACAGATGAGTTACAGATTTAAAGACAGACTGATGAGTTACAGATTTATAGACAGACTGATGAGTTACAGATTTATAAACAGACTGATGAGTTACAGATTTAAAGACAGACTGATGAGTTACAGATTTATAGACAGACTGCTGAGTTACTGAATTATAGACAGACTGATGAGTTACAGATTTATAGACAGACTGATGAGTTACTGATCTGTAGACAGACTGATGAGTTACAGATTTATAGACAGACTGATGAGTTACTGATCTGTAGACAGACTGATGAGTTACAGATTTATAGACAGACTGATGAGTTACTGATCTGTAGACAGACTATGGAACTCCCCAAATTTGCAACGGCTATATTCCGCATAATTCATCCATCCATCCAACATTTTTACATTTCATTTACATTTAAGTCATTTAGCAGATGCTCTTATCCAGAGCGACTTCCATCCATCCATCCATCCAATATCATCCATCGAACATCCATCCAACATCCATCCATCCATCTATCCATCCATCCATCCAACATCCATCCATTCAACATCCATCCATTATCCTTCTAACCATCCATCCAACATCCATTCCTCCATCTATCCATCCATCCATCCAATATCATCCATCGAACATCCATCCAACATCCATTCCTCCATCTATCCATCCATCCATCCACCATCCATTCGTCCATCTATCCATCCATCCATCCATCCATTATCCATCCAAAATCCATCCAACATCCATCCATCCAATATCCATCCACAATCCATCCATCCAACATCCATCCATCCAACATCCATCCATCCAATATCCATCCATCCAACATCCATCCATCCAACATCCATCCATCCAACATCCATCCATCCAACAACTATCCATCCATCCAATATCCATCCAACATCCATCCATCCAACATTCAGCCATCCATCCAACATCCACCTATCTAACATCCATCCAACATCCATCCATCCAATATACATCCAACATCCATCCATCCAACATTCAGCCATCCATCCAACATCCACCTATCTAACATCCATCCAACATCCATCCATCCAATATACATCCAACATCCACCTATCTAACATCCATCCAACAATCCATCCATCCATCCATCCATCCAACAACTATCCATCCATACAACAATCCATCCATCCATCCAACAACTATCCATCCATCCAACATCCAGCCATCCATCCAACATCCATTCCTCCATCTTTCCATCCATCCATCCATCCATCTATCCATCCATCCATCCATCCATCCATCCATCCATCCATCCATCCATCCATCCATCCAACATCCATCCATCCAACAAACCTCCATCCAACATCCATCCAACAATCCATCTAACATCCATCCAACATCCATCCATCCATCCATCCAACATCCAGCCATCCATCCAACATCCATTCCTCCATCTTTCCATCCATCCATCCATCCATCCATCCATCCATCCATCCATCCATCCACCCATCCATCCATCCATTCACCCAGTCACCCACCCACCCATCCATCCATCCAACATTCATTCATCCATCCATCCCTCCATCCATCCATCCATCCATCCATCCATCCATCCATCCATCCATCCATCCCATCCATCCATTCACCCAGTCACCCACCCATCCATCCACCCATCCATCCATCCATCCATCCATCCATCCATCCATCCATCCATCCATCCATCCATCCATCCATCCATCCAACATCCATCCATCCATCCATCCATCCATCCATCCATCCATCCATCCATCCATCCATCCATCCATCCATCCATCCATCCAACATTCATTCATTCATTCATCCATCCATCCATCCATCCCTCCATCCATCCATCCCTCCATCCATCCATCCATCCTCAGCTTCTGTGTGTATTTAGAATGTTTGAGCAGGGAGCCATCTTTCACAGTATTATCATCATTGTCGCTGTTTTATTTATTATTTATTTGATACATCTCAGTGTGTTCTTTGTTGCGGTGCCCGGGGGACCAGAACAGGTTTGATATATCTCAGTGTGTTCTTTGTTGCGGTGCCCGAGGGGCCAGAACAGGTTTGATATATGTCGAATGCAGTGGGAGACACATTAGCTAGTGTTTAGCTCCCGTGGGGTGTTAGAGAGAGAAGAGAGGCAGAGCCAAAGACATGAATGATAAAAGAGCAGGCAGTACATCCCTGTCTGACCACAGTCCTTTCATATTCAGCTACAGAGGCAAGCATCTATAGTCAGTTGTGATGAGGGAAGTGTTTTACCCCTCTAGACTCTCTCCTGGTCTGGAATGGGGTCTCCCATTGGGGTGGCAGGTTGCCTAGTGGTTAAAGCGTTGGACTAGTAATCGAAAGGTTGCAAGATTTGACTTGCCGAGCTAAATAAAGGTAATAAAATAGTTTTCCCCTATCTGGCCTGAATGATTTTCTCATGGTCTGGAATAGGTTCTCCCCTATCTGGCCTGAATTATTTTCTCATGGTCTGGAATAGGTTCTCCCCTATCTGGCCTGAATGATTTTCTCATGGTCTGGAATAGGTTCTCCCCTATCTGGCCTGAATTATTTTCTCATGGTCTGGAATAGGTTCTCCCCTATCTGGCCTGAATTATTTTCTCATGGTCTGGAATAGGTTCTCCCCTATCTGGCCTGAATTATTTTCTCATGGTCTGGAATAGGTTCTCCCCTATCTGGCCTGAATGATTTTCTCATGGTCTGGAATAGGTTCTCCCCTATCTGGCCTGAATGATTTTCTCATGGTCTGGAATAGGTTCTCCCCTATCTGGCCTGAATTATTTTCTCATGGTCTGGAATAGGTTCTCCCCTATCTGGCCTGAATGATTTTCTCATGGTCTGGAATAGGTTATTCCCTATCTGGCCTGAAGGATTTCTGCCTCTCTTTTGGTTTCTCATGTTCCCGATCGCTTCGGGTCTCCCCTCTTTTGTCTCAAGTTGTTTCCCCCTCTAGCTTGTTTTGTGTGAGCCATTTTGGATCATCAGTTGCAGAGAACTGATAGCAATTCAAATGGAAGTAGGTGAAACTGAGGTTCATAAAATGTGACAGAAGGCAGCCTCTGGTGAGAGACGGGAGTATTGACTGTCTTGTTCTCTGGCGGTTCATTGAAAGTGTAATTTCACGGCAGCTTTCTGGGTACTCTGCCCTCTTGACACCCTCATGATAACCCCAACCATCTGGCCCTCTCTAGCTGCTCTCTACCTCCCAAATCTCCTTCATGATAACCCCAACCATCTGGCCTTCTCTAGCTGCTCTCCACCTCCCTGTTCTCCTTCATGATAACCCCGACCATCTGGCCCTCTCTAGCTGCTCTCTATCTCCCAGATCTCCTTCATGATAACCCCGACCATCTGGCCCTCTCTAGCTGCTCTCTACCTCCCAGATCTCCTTCATAATAACCCTGACCATCTGGCCTTCTCTAGCTGCTCTCTACCTCCCTGTTCTCCTTCATGATAACCCCGACCATCTGGCCCTCTCTAGCTGCTCTCTACCTCCCTGTTCTCCTTCATGATAACCCTGACCATCTGGCCCTCTCTAGCTGCTCTCCACCACTCCGTTCTCCTTCATGATAACCCTGACCATCTCACCTTCTCTAGCTGCTCTCTACCTCCCAGATCTCCTTCATGATAACCCCAACCATCTGGCCTTCTCTAGCTGCTCTCTACCTCCCTGTTCTCCTTCATGATAACCCTGACCATCTGGCCCTCTCTAGCTGCTCTCCACCACTCCGTTCTCCTTCATGATAACCCTGACCATCTGGCCTTCTCTAGCTGCTCTCTACCTCCCAGATCTCCTTCATGATAACCCTGACCATCTGGCCTTCTCTAGCTGCTCTCTACCTCCCAGATCTCCCCTCATGCTCTCATTTTCCATCTACAGTGGGTTCATCTGTCTAGGCTGAGTGACAGTACTGGTGGAACGGAGGTGAGATATGTCGAGGGAAATGGCTGTAATTCGTAAACACACTCTGTGGAGATCACATCCTGTAGGTGTTACTGTCTGCTGTGCTCTGTGGAGATCACGTCCAGTAGGTGTTACTGTCTGCTGTGCTCTGTGGAGATCACGTCCAGTAGGTGTTACTGTCTGCTGTGCTCTGTGGAGATCACGTCCAGTAGGTGTTACTGTCTGCTGTGCTCTGTGGAGATCACGTCCAGTAGGTGTTACTGTCTGCTGTGCTCTGTGGAGTTCACATCCTGTAGGTGTTACTGTCTGCTGTGCTCTGTGGAGATCACGTCCAGTAGGTGTTACTGTCTGCTGTGCTCTGTGGAGATCACGTCCAGTAGGTGTTACTGTCTGCTGTGCTCTGTGGAGATCACATCCAGTAGGTGTTACTGTCTGCTGTGCTCTGTGGAGATCACGTCCAGTAGGTGTTACTGTCTGCTGTGCTCTGTGGAGATCACTTCCTGTAGGTGTTACTGTCTGCTGTGCTCTGTGGAGAACACACATTATTCTTTGTGTTACTGTTCTTGTCTATAAGTGTATCAGTGTGTTGTTGCTTGTCGTGTTCTATGTTTTTTGTGTTGACCACAGGAACAGCAGCTGCTGCTTCGGCAAAAGCTATTGGGGATCCCAATAAACCAATAAACAGCCTGTTAGAGAGGACTGAGACAGGGTTAGAGTAGCTCAGGGGAGGCAGAGAGACAGGGCCTGTTAGAGAGGGCTGAGACAGGGTTAGAGGTGCTCAGGGAAGGCAGAGAGACAGGGCCTGTTAGAGAGGACTGAGACAGGGTTAGAGTAGCTCAGGGGAGGCAGAGAGACAGGGCCTGTTAGAGAGGGCTGAGACAGGGTTAGAGTAGCTCAGGGGAGGCAGAAAGACAGGGCCTGTTAGAGAGGGCTGAGACAGGGTTAGAGTAGCTCAGGGGAGGCAGAGAGACAGGGCCTGTTAGAGAGGGCTGAGACAGGGTTAGAGTAGCTCAGGGGAGGCAGAAAGACAGGGCCTGTTAGAGAAGGCTGAGACAGGGTTAGAGTAGCTCAGGGGAGGCAGAAAGACAGGGCCTGTTAGAGAGGGCTGAGACAGGGTTAGAGTAGCTCAGGGGAGGCAGAAAGACAGGGCCTGTTAGAGAGGGCTGAGACAGGGTTAGAGTAGCTCAGGGGAGGCAGAAAGACAGGGCCTGTTAGAGAGGGCTGAGACAGGGTTAGAATAGCTCAGGGAAGGCAGAGAGACAGGGCCTGTTAGAGAGGGCTGAGACAGGGTTAGAGTAGCTCAGGGGAGGCAGAGAGACAGGGCCTGTTAGAGAGGGCTGAGACAGGGTTAGAGTAGCTCAGGGGAGGCAGAGAGACAGGGCCTGTTAGAGTGGGCTGAGACAGGGTTAGAATAGCTCAGGGTAGGTAGAGAGACAGGGCCTGTTAGAGAGGGCTGAGACAGGGTTAGAGTAGCTCAGGGGAGGCAAAGAGACAGGGCCTGTTAGAGAGGGCTGAGACAGGGTTAGAGTAGCTCAGGGGAGCCAGAAAGACAGGGCCTGTTAGAGAAGGTTGAGACAGGGTTAGAGTAGCTCAGGGGAGGCAGAAAGACAGGGCCTGTTAGAGAGGGCTGAGACAGGGTTAGAATAGCTCAGGGAAGGCAGAGAGACAGGGCCTGTTAGAGAGGGCTGAGACAGGGTTAGAGTAGCTCAGGGGAGGCAGAGAGACAGGGCCTGTTAGAGAGGGCTGTGACAGGGTTAGAGGTGCTCAGGGAAGGCAGAGAGACAGGGCCTGTTAGAGAGGGCTGAGACAGGGTTAGAGTAGCTCAGGGAAGGCAGAGAGACAGGGCCTGTTAGAGAGGGCTGAGACAGGGTTAGAGTAGCTCAGGGGAGGCAGAGAGACAGGGCCTGTTAGAGAGGGCTGTGACAGGGTTAGAGGTGCTCAGGGGAGGCAGAGAGACAGGGCCTGTTAGGGAGGACTGAGACAGGGTTAGAGTAGCTCAGGGGAGGCAGAAAGACAGGGCCTGTTAGAGAGGGCTGAGACAGGGTTAGAATAGCTCAGGGGAGGCAGAGAGACAGAGAGGGGATGGAGATGGGTGGCTCTGGGAAGAAGAGACTGTGCTGAAGTCTGCTTATCCTATGTATTCACTAGCATCGCTAATGTGTACCAGATGCTATACATTAACAATATGTTGATGAGTCTAGGCAGGAGAGAATATGTTGATAACTAGGGGCGTTGGAGTAAAGATAATGCATGATGGGTGTAAAGCATCTATCTGCACCTTGAAGAGTGAGGAAGCCTATATAACAGCAGTTAGTACCGTAATGAAGAGTGAGGAAGCCTATATAACAGCTGTTAGTACCGTAATGAAGAGTGAGGAAGCCTATATAACAGCTGTTAGTACCGTAATGAAGAGTGAGGAAGCCTATCAGTTAGTACCGTAATGAAGAGTGAGGAAGCCTATCAGTTAGTACCATAATGAAGAGTGAGGAAGCCTATCAGTTAGTACCGTAATGAAGAGTGAGGAAGCCTATCAGTTAGTACCGTAATGAAGAGTGAGGAAGCCTATCAGTTAGTACTATAACAGTACTATATAACAGCTGTTAGTACCATAATGCGATGTTAACAGCATTTTAAATAGGAGGTTATTGTGATATTAATAGGATGTTTGCCCCTGGCAGCAGGTGGTCTGTAAAACAGTGGGATGTTTTAATACTGCTGCTCTATTTCTGTCTTACTCTTTACTCAACTACACAAATTAATGTTCCCCCTCCCTTGTATCACTCCCTCTCACTCTCTTTCTGTCTCTCACTCCCTTGTATCACTCAATCTCACTCTCTTCCTGTCTCTCGCACTCCCTTGTATCACTCAATCTCCCTCTCTTTCTGTCTCCCCCTCCCTTGTATCACTCAATCTCACTCCCTTGTATCACTCAATCTCACTCCCTTGTATCACTCAATCTCACTCTCTTCCTGTCTCTCTCACTCCCTTGTATCACTCAATCTCACTCTCTTTCTGTCTCTCCCACTCCCTTGTATCACTCAATCTCCCTCTCTTTCTGTCTCTCAATCCCTTGTATCACTCAATCTCACTCCCTTGTATCACTCAATCTCACTCTCTTTCTGTCTCTCACTCCCTTGTATCACTCAATCTCACTCTCTTCCTGTCTCTCGCACTCCCTTGTATCACTCAATCTCACTCTCTTCCTGTCTCTCGCACTCCCTTGTATCACTCAATCTCCCTCTCTTTCTGTCTCCCCCTCCCTTGTATCACTCAATCTCACTCCCTTGTATCACTCAATCTCACTCCCTTGTATCACTCAATCTCACTCTCTTCCTGTCTCTCTCACTCCCTTGTATCACTCAATCTCACTCTCTTTCTGTCTCTCCCACTCCCTTGTATCACTCAATCTCCCTCTCTTTCTGTCTCTCAATCCCTTGTATCACTCAATCTCACTCCCTTGTATCACTCAATCTCACTCTCTTTCTGTCTCTCACTCCCTTGTATCACTCAATCTCACTACCTTGTCTCTCCCACTCCCTTGTATCACTCAATCTCATTCTCTTTCTGTCTCTCGCACTCCCTTTTATCACTCAATCTCACTCCCTTGTCTCTCCCACTCCCTTTTATCACTCAATCTCATTCTCTTTCTGTCTCTCGCACTCCCTTGTATCACTCAATCTCACTCTCTTTATGTCTCCAGCACTCCCTTGTCTCTCCCACTCTCTCTCTCTCTCTCTCTCTCTCTCTCTCTCTCTCTCTCTCTCTCTCTCTCTCTCTCTCTCTCTCTCTCTCTCTCTCTCTCTCTCGCTATCTCTCACTCCCTCTATCTCTTTCTGTCTCTCCCACTCCCTCTGTCTCTGTCTGTCTCTCCCACTCCCTCTTCCTGTCTCTCCCTCACTCCCTCTCCCTAATGTTCTTGCCAAGTGGGAAAGTGGTATTTAAATGTTGACATCTAAACATGCTGACAAACGTAGCAACAAATGTAGACAAAGGTACTTACTGTCAGTATGTCAGTATGTCAGTATGTCAGTATACTGTAGGGAGGAGAAAGAGACAGCAACACAGGGAATAGAAGAGATGAGGAGAGACAGAGAAAGAGGGGGAGATATATATACGAAAGGGATTGTCAGAATCGCAGACAGTATTGTTATTGATCCATTGCTGGTGTGTGTGTGTGTGTGTGTGTGTGTGTGTGTGTGTGTGTGTGTGTGTGTGTGTGTGTGTGTGTGTGTGTGTGTGTGTGTGTGTGTGTGTGTGTGTGTGTGTGTGTGTGTGTGTGTGTGTGTGCGTGCGTGCGTGTGCCTGTGTCTGTGTCTGTGTATGTCTGTGTGTCTGTGTGTCTGTGTGTCTTGTATAGTTCTCCTCTACCTGAATGTGATGTGATGTCTCTGTGTAACGTAAACAGAGAGCCATGAGAGATAATATCTGATATAAAGTATAGTAACATCGACAGACTGAATCAATTGATCATATCTGACTCACTGCACTGTAGACTGAATCAAATGATTATATCTGGCTCACTGCACTGTAGACTGAATCAACTGATTATATCTGGCTCACTGCACTGTAGACTGAATCAACTGATTATATCTGGCTCACTGCACTGTAGACTGAATCAACTGATTATATCTGGCTCACTGCACTGTAGACTGAATCAACTGATTATATCTGGCTCACTGTACTGTAGACTGAATCAACTGATTATATCTGGCTCACTGCACTGTAGACTGAATCGACTGATTATATCTGGCTCACTGTACTGTAGACTGAATCAACTGATCATATCTGACTCTCATTCCATCACGTCTCTCTGACTCCCACCTCTTTCATTATCTCTCATTACATCACGTCTCTCTGACTCCCACCTCTTTCATTATCTCTCATTCCATCACGTCTCTCTGACTCCCACCTCTTTCATTATCTCTCATTACATCACGTCTCTCTGACTCCCACCTCTTTCATTATCTCTCATTCCATCACGTCTCTCTGACTCCCACCTCTTTCATTATCTCTCATTCCATCACGTCTCTCTCTGACTCCCACCTCTTTCATTATCTCTCATTACATCACGTCTCTCTGACTCCCACCTCTTTCATTATCTCTCATTCCGTCACGTCTCTCTGACTCCCACCTCTTTCATTATCTCTCATTCCATCACGTCTCTCTGACTCTCACCTCTTTCATTATCTCTCATTACATCACATCTCTCTCATTCCATCAATTCTCTCTGACTCTCACCTCTTTCATTATCTCTCACACCTTTTTAAATCCTCTGTTTATACAATTAGCAGTATTGGATTTATTCTGACGAGGTTACAATGTTAATGAGAAACACATCTACATTTTACACGCATGCACACACACTACGTAAAGCCACACCTTACACTGAAGGTCAATGCATCACAATATTCTGCGATGGATGGCGTGTCAAAGACTGCAGGTAAACTTGTTCATACTGTTGCTGATTATTCATGAAATGTACACACACATCCCTTTGGGTCGATGGCGCAGGGGCCTCGAGGCAGTTGATGAGTAGATGAGGAAATGGGATCTTCCTCACCTCTGAGAGACAGAGAGCTATGGACAGGTTATAAATACAAACAACCTCAGTTTAAGACCATAGGAACATCAACTCAAATCTATCTCCTCAATGTCCTTTATCTCCTTCCTTCCCTCCCCTATCTCTCTCTCTCTCTGTCTCTCTCTGTCTCTGTCTCTCTGTCACTCTCTCTCTCTCTCTCTCTCTCTCTCTCCCTCTCTTTCTCTCTTTCTCTCTTTCCCTCTCTCTCTCTCTCGCTCACTATCTCTCTCTCTCTGTCACTGTCTCTCTCTCCCTCTCTCTGTCTATGTCTCTCTTTCTCTCCCTCTCTCTCTCTGTCTCTGTCTCTGTCTCTGTCTCTCCCTCTCTCGCTGTCTCTCAATTCAATTTCAATTCAAGGGCTGTATTGGCATGGGAAACATGTTAACATTTCCAAAACAAGTGAAGTAGATAATATTCAAAAATGCAATAAAAATGTACAGTAAACATTACACTCACAGAAGTTCCAAAAGAATGAAGACATTTCAAATGTCATATTATGCCTATATACAGTGTTGTAAAGATGTAAAATGGTTAAAGTACAAAAGGCTCTAGTCCCACTCAACATGCCTCAGATAGCTCCTTTGTCCCACCCCCCACACATGCGGAGACCGCACCTAGCTTAACTGGCACCTCCAGAGGTGCAACCTCTCTCATCGTCACTCAATGCCTAGGTTTACCTCCACTGTACTCGCACCCCACCATACTCCTGTCTGTACATTATGCCCTGAATCTATCCTACCACGCCCAGAATTCTGCTCCTTTTATTCTCTGTTCCCAACGCACTAGACAACCAGTTCGTATAGTCTTTAGCCATACCCTCATCTTACTCCTCCTCTGTTCCTCTGGTGATGTATAGGTTAACCCAGGCCCTGTGTGTCCCCAGGGGCTCTCATTTGTTGACTTCTGTAACCGTTTGTTTTACTCACTGCTTTACCACACTCCACCAACCCTGATGTCCTTGCCGTGTCTGAATCCTGGCTTAGGAAGGCCACCAAAAATGCTGAAATTTCCATCCCCAATTAAAACAATTTCAGTCAAGATAGAACTCCTAAAGGGGGTGGATTTGTAATCTACTGTAGAGATAGCCTGCAGAGTTTTGTCATACAATCCAGGTCTATGCCGAAACATTTTGAGCTTCTACTTTAAAAAATCTCTCCAGAAATAAGTCCCTCACTGTTGCCGCTTCTTATAGACCCCCTCAGCTCCCAGCTGTGCCCTGAACATCATATGTGAATTGATTGCCACCCATCTATCGTCAGAGTTCGTACTGTTAGGTGACCTAAACTGGGATGTGCTTAACACCACGGCTGTCCTACAATGTAAGCTAAATGCACCCAATCTCACACAAATTATCAAGGAACCTACCAGGTACAACCCAAAATCTGTAAACATGGGCACCTTCATAGATATCATCCTGACCAACTTGCCCTCTAAATACACCTCTGCTGTTTTCAACCAGGATCTCGGTGATCTCTGCCTCATTGCCTGCCTCCGTTATGGGTCCGCTGTCAAATGACCACCCTTCATCTCTGTCAAACGCTCCCTAAAACACTTTTGCGAGCAGGCCTTTCTAATTGACCTGGCACGGGTATCCTGGAAGGATATTGACCCCATCCCGTCAGTAGAAGATGCCTGGTTGTTCTTTAAAAGTGCTTTCCTCACCATCTTAAATAAGCGTGCCCCTATAAAAATGTGGAACTAAGAACAGATGGTTCATTCCAGACTTGACTGCCCTTGACCAGCACAAAAACTTCCTGTGGCGCACTGCACTAGCTTTGAATAGTCGCTGGGATATGCAACTTTTCAGGGAAGTCAGGAACCAATACACACAGTCAATCAGGAAAGGCTTTTTCAAACAGACATTTGGATCCTGCAGCATTAATTCCAATTCACTGTGAAGTCCTTGGAGAATAAGAGCACCTCCTCCCAGCTGCCCACTGCACTGAGGCTAGGAAACACTGTCACCACTGATAAATCCATGGAGAATAAGAGCAACTCCTCCCAGCTGCCCACTGCACTGAGGCTAGGAAACACTGTCACCACTGATAAATCCATGGAGAATAAGAGCAACTCCTCCCAGCTGCCCACTGCACTGAGGCTAGGAAACACTGTCACCACTGATAAATCCTTGGAGAATAAGAGCAACTCCTCCCAGCTGCCCACTGCACTGAGGCTAGGAAACACTGTCACCACTGATAAATCCATGGAGAATAAGAGCACCTCCTCCCAGCTGCCCACTACACTGAGGCTAGGAAACACTGTCACCACTGATAAATCCTTGGAGAAAAGAGCAACTCCTCCCAGCTGCCCACTGCACTGAGGCTAGGAAACACTGTCACCACTGATAAATCCATGGAGAATAAGAGCAACTCCTCCCAGCTGCCCACTGCACTGAGGCTAGGAAACACTGTCACCACTGATAAATCCATGGAGAATAAGAGCAACTCCTCCCAGCTGCCCACTGCACTGAGGCTAGGAAACACTGTCACCACTGATAAATCCTTGGAGAATAAGAGCAACTCCTCCCAGCTGCCCACTGCACTGAGGCTAGGAAACACTGTCACCACTGATAAATCCTTGGAGAATAAGAGCAACTCCTCCCAGCTGCCCACTGCACTGAGGCTAGGAAACACTGTCACCACTGATAAATCCATGGAGAATAAGAGCACCTCCTCCCAGCTGCCCACTACACTGAGGCTAGGAAACACTGTCACCACTGATAAATCCTTGGAGAATAAGAGCAACTCCTCCCAGCTGCCCACTGCACTGAGGCTAGGAAACACTGTCACCACTGATAAATCCATGGAGAATAAGAGCAACTCCTCCCAGCTGCCCACTGCACTGAGGCTAGGAAACACTGTCACCACTGATAAATCCATGGAGAATAAGAGCAACTCCTCCCAGCTGCCCACTGCACTGAGGCTAGGAAACACTGTCACCACTGATAAATCCTTGGAGAATAAGAGCAACTCCTCCCAGCTGCCCACTGCACTGAGGCTAGGAAACACTGTCACCACTGATAAATCCATGGAGAATAAGAGCACCTCCTCCCAGCTGCCCACTACACTGAGGCTAGGAAACACTGTCACCACTGATAAATCCTTGGAGAATAAGAGCAACTCCTCCCAGCTGCCCACTGCACTGAGGCTAGGAAACACTGTCACCACTGATAAATCCATGGAGAATAAGAGCAACTCCTCCCAGCTGCCCACTGCACTGAGGCTAGGAAACACTGTCACCACTGATAAATCCTTGGAGAATAAGAGCAACTCCTCCCAGCTGCCCACTGCACTGAGGCTAGGAAACACTGTCACCACTGATAAGTCCTTGGAGAATAAGAGCAACTCCTCCCAGCTGCCCACTGCACTGAGGCTAGGAAACACTGTCACCACTGATAAATCCATGGAGAATAAGAGCACCTCCTCCCAGCTGCCCACTGCACTGAGGCTAGGAAACACTGTCACCACTGATAAATCCATGGAGAATAAGAGCACCTCCTCCCAGCTGCCCACTGCACTGAGGCTAGGAAACACTGTCACCACCGATAAATCCATGGAGAATAAGAGCACCTCCTCCCAGCTGCCCACTACACTGAGGCTAGGAAACACTGTCACCACCGATAAATCCATGGAGAATAAGAGCACCTCCTCCCAGCTGCCCACTGCACTGAGGCTAGGAAACACTGTCACCACCGATAAATCCATGGAGAATAAGAGCACCTCCTCCCAGCTGCCCACTGCACTGAGGCTAGGAAACACTGTCACCACTGATAAATCCTTGGAGAATAAGAGCAACTCCTCCCAGCTGCCCACTGCACTGAGGCTAGGAAACACTGTCACCACTGATAAATCCTTGGAGAATAAGAGCAACTCCTCCCAGCTGCCCACTACACTGAGGCTAGGAAACACTGTCACCACCGATAAATCCATGGAGAATAAGAGCACCTCCTCCCAGCTGCCCACTGCACTGAGGCTAGGAAACACTGTCACCACCGATAAATCCATGGAGAATAAGAGCACCTCCTCCCAGCTCCCACTGCACTGAGGCTAGGAAACACTGTCACCACTGATAAATCCTTGGAGAATAAGAGCAACTCCTCCCAGCTGCACTGAGGCTAAAACACTGTCACCACTGATAAATCCTTGGAGAATAAGAGCAACTCCTCCCAGCTGCCCACTGCACTGAGGCTAGGAAACACTGTCACCACTGATAAATCCTTGGAGAATAAGAGCAACTCCTCCCAGCTGCCCACTGCACTGAGGCTAGGAAACACTGTCACCACTGATAAATCCTTGGAGAATAAGAGCAACTCCTCCCAGCTGCCCACTGCACTGAGGCTAGGAAACACTGTCACCACTGATAAATCCTTGGAGAATAAGAGCACCTCCTCCCAGCTGCCCACTACACTGAGGCTAGGAAACACTGTCACCACTGATAAATCCTTGGAGAATAAGAGCACCTCCTCCCAGCTGCCCACTGCACTGAGGCTAGGAAACACTGTCACCACCGATAAATCCATGGAGAATAAGAGCACCTCCTCCCAGCTGCCCACTGCACTGAGGCTAGGAAACACTGTCACCACTGATAAATCCTTGGAGAATAAGAGCAACTCCTCCCAGCTGCCCACTGCACTGAGGCTAGGAAACACTGTCACCACTGATAAATCCATGGAGAATAAGAGCACCTCCTCCCAGCTGCCCACTACACTGAGGCTAGGAAACACTGTCACCACTGATAAATCCTTGGAGAATAAGAGCAACTCCTCCCAGCTGCCCACTGCACTGAGGCTAGGAAACACTGTCACCACTGATAAATCCATGGAGAATAAGAGCAACTCCTCCCAGCTGCCCACTGCACTGAGGCTAGGAAACACTGTCACCACTGATAAATCCATGGAGAATAAGAGCAACTCCTCCCAGCTGCCCACTGCACTGAGGCTAGGAAACACTGTCACCACTGATAAATCCTTGGAGAATAAGAGCAACTCCTCCCAGCTGCCCACTGCACTGAGGCTAGGAAACACTGTCACCACTGATAAATCCATGGAGAATAAGAGCACCTCCTCCCAGCTGCCCACTACACTGAGGCTAGGAAACACTGTCACCACTGATAAATCCTTGGAGAATAAGAGCAACTCCTCCCAGCTGCCCACTGCACTGAGGCTAGGAAACACTGTCACCACTGATAAATCCATGGAGAATAAGAGCAACTCCTCCCAGCTGCCCACTGCACTGAGGCTAGGAAACACTGTCACCACTGATAAATCCTTGGAGAATAAGAGCAACTCCTCCCAGCTGCCCACTGCACTGAGGCTAGGAAACACTGTCACCACTGATAAGTCCTTGGAGAATAAGAGCAACTCCTCCCAGCTGCCCACTGCACTGAGGCTAGGAAACACTGTCACCACTGATAAATCCATGGAGAATAAGAGCACCTCCTCCCAGCTGCCCACTGCACTGAGGCTAGGAAACACTGTCACCACTGATAAATCCATGGAGAATAAGAGCACCTCCTCCCAGCTGCCCACTGCACTGAGGCTAGGAAACACTGTCACCACCGATAAATCCATGGAGAATAAGAGCACCTAGCTGCCCACTGCACTGAGGCTAGGAAACACTGTCACCACCGATAAATCCATGGAGAATAAGAGCACCAGCTGCCCACTGCACTGAGGCTAGGAAACACTGTCACCACTGATAAATCCTTGGAGAATAAGAGCAACTCCTCCCAGCTGCCCACTGCACTGAGGCTAGGAAACACTGTCACCACTGATAAATCCTTGGAGAATAAGAGCAACTCCTCCCAGCTGCCCACTGCACTGAGGCTAGGAAACACTGTCACCACTGATAAATCCTTGGAGAATAAGAGCAACTCCTCCCAGCTGCCCACTGCACTGAGGCTAGGAAACACTGTCACCACTGATAAATCCTTGGAGAATAAGAGCACCTCCTCCCAGCTGCCCACTACACTGAGGCTAGGAAACACTGTCACCACTGATAAATCCTTGGAGAATAAGAGCACCTCCTCCCAGCTGCCCACTACACTGAGGCTAGGAAACACTGTCACCACTGATAAATCCTTGGAGAATAAGAGCACCTCCTCCCAGCTACCCACTGCACTGAGGCTAGGAAACACTGTCACCACCGATAAATCCATGGAGAATAAGAGCACCTCCTCCCAGCTGCCCACTGCACTGAGGCTAGGAAACACTGTCACCACTGATAAATCCTTGGAGAATAAGAGCAACTCCTCCCAGCTGCCCACTGCACTGAGGCTAGGAAACACTGTCACCACTGATAAATCCTTGGAGAATAAGAGCACCTCCTCCCAGCTGCCCACTACACTGAGGCTAGGAAACACTGTCACCACTGATAAATCCTTGGAGAATAAGAGCACCTCCTCCCAGCTGCCCACTACACTGAGGCTAGGAAACACTGTCACCACTGATAAATCCATGGAGAATAAGAGCACCTCCTCCCAGCTGCCCACTGCACTGAGGCTAGGAAACACTGTCACCACCGATAAATCCATGGAGAATAAGAGCAACTCCTCCCAGCTGCCCACTGCACTGAGGCTAGGAAACACTGTCACCACCGATAAATCCATGGAGAATAAGAGCAACTCCTCCCAGCTGCCCACTGCACTGAGGCTAGGAAACACTGTCACCACTGATAAATCCTTGGAGAATAAGAGCAACTCCTCCCAGCTGCCCACTACACTGAGGCTAGGAAACACTGTCACCACCGATAAATCCATGGAGAATAAGAGCAACTCCTCCCAGCTGCCCACTGCACTGAGGCTAGGAAACACTGTCACCACTGATAAATCCTTGGAGAATAAGAGCAACTCCTCCCAGCTGCCCACTGCACTGAGGCTAGGAAACACTGTCACCACTGATAAATCCTTGGAGAATAAGAGCAACTCCTCCCAGCTGCCCACTGCACTGAGGCTAGGAAACACTGTCACCACTGATAAATCCTTGGAGAATAAGAGCACCTCCTCCCAGCTGCCCACTACACTGAGGCTAGGAAACACTGTCACCACTGATAAATCCTTGGAGAATAAGAGCACCTCCTCCCAGCTGCCCACTACACTGAGGCTAGGAAACACTGTCACCACTGATAAATCCTTGGAGAATAAGAGCACCTCCTCCCAGCTACCCACTGCACTGAGGCTAGGAAACACTGTCACCACCGATAAATCCATGGAGAATAAGAGCACCTCCTCCCAGCTGCCCACTGCACTGAGGCTAGGAAACACTGTCACCACTGATAAATCCTTGGAGAATAAGAGCAACTCCTCCCAGCTGCCCACTGCACTGAGGCTAGGAAACACTGTCACCACTGATAAATCCTTGGAGAATAAGAGCACCTCCTCCCAGCTGCCCACTGCACTGAGGCTAGGAAACACTGTCACCACTGATAAATCCTTGGAGAATAAGAGCACCTCCTCCCAGCTGCCCACTACACTGAGGCTAGGAAACACTGTCACCACTGATAAATCCATGGAGAATAAGAGCACCTCCTCCCAGCTGCCCACTGCACTGAGGCTAGGAAACACTGTCACCACCGATAAATCCATGGAGAATAAGAGCACCTCCTCCCAGCTGCCCACTGCACTGAGGCTAGGAAACACTGTCACCACCGATAAATCCTTGGAGAATAAGAGCAACTCCTCCCAGCTGCCCACTGCACTGAGGCTAGGAAACACTGTCACCACCGATAAATCCATGGAGAATAAGAGCAACTCCTCCCAGCTGCCCACTGCACTGAGGCTAGGAAACACTGTCACCACTGATATACCCACGATAATCGAGAATATGTATACATCAAATATGTCACTCTTGTCGCTCTTGCTGCGGGTGATTCTTTGATCCACCTCTACGCAGACGACACCATTCTGGATACATCTGGCCCTTCTTTGGACACTGTGTCAACAAACCTCCAAACGAGCTTCAATGCCATACAACACTCCTTCCATACAACACTCCTTCCAGCCTCCAACTGCTCTTAAATGGAAGTAAAACCAAATGCATGCTCTTCAACAAATTGCAGCCTGCATCCATCCCACCAGACCAGCATCACCACTCTGGACAGTACTGACAGTTCTGAATATGTGGACAACTATAAATACCTAGGTGTCTGGCTAGACTGTAAACTCTCATTCCAGACTCATATAAGCATCTCCAATCCAAAAGTGAATCTAGAATCGGCTTCCTATTTTACAACAAAGTCTCCCTCACTCATGCTGCCAAACATACCCTCGTAAAACTGACTATCCTACCGATCCTTGACTTCGGCAATGTCATTTACAAAATAGCCTCCAACACCTTACTCAGCAAATTGGATGCAGTCTATCACAGTGCCCTCCATTTTGTCACCAATACTAGCCACCACTACGACCTGTATGCTCTCGTTGGCTGGTCCTCGCTACATATTCGTCGCCAAACCCACTGGCTCCAGGTCATCTATAAGTCTATGCTAGGTAACGCTCTGCCTTATCTCAGCTCACTGGTCACCATAGCAACACCCACCCGTAGCACACACTGGTCACCGTAGCAACACCCACCCATAGCACACACTGGTCACCATAGCAACAAAAACCACCCGTAGCACATATTTGTTTGTGTTTTTCTGCTCTTTTGCACACCAGTATCTCTCCTTGCACATTCTCATCTGCACATCTATCACTCCAGTTTTAATTGCTATATTGTAATTACTTCACCACTATTGGTATATTTATTTCCTTACCTCCTTACTTCATTTACACACACTGTATACAGATGTTTCTATTGTGTTATTGACATGTTTTTTATTCCATGTGTAACTCTTTGTTGTTGTTTTTGTCGCACTTCTTTGCTTTTTCTTGGCTTTTTCTTGACTTGTTAATTTGTTTACTCCATGTGTAACTCTTGTGTTGTTGTCTGTTCACACTGCTATGCTTCATCTTGACCAGGTCGCAGTTGTAAATGAGAACTTGTTCTCAGCTGACCGACCTGGTGAAATAAAGGTGAAATAAAAATACATTTAAAAATCCGGTTGCAGAGGGAGGTGTTTAGTCCCTGGGTCCATAAGTTAGTGATGAGCTTTGAGGGCACTATGGTGTTGAGCGCTGAGCTGTAGTCAATGAATAGCATTCTCACATAGGTGTTATTTTTGTCCAGGTGGGAAAGGGCAGTGTGGAGTGCAATAGAGATGGCATCATCTGTGGATCTGTTGGGGCGGTATGCAAATTGGAGTGGGGCTAGTATTTCTGGTATGATGGTGTTGATGTGATGCATGACGAGCCTTTCAAAGCACTTCATGGCCACAGACATGAGTGCTACGGGTCGGTAGTCATTTAGGCAAGTTACCTTAATGTTCTTGGGCATAGGCACTATGGTGGTCTGCTTAAAACATGTTGGTATTACAGACTAAGACAGGGAGATGTTAAAATGTCAGTAACATTTTGTCAATAGCATTTTGTGGGCAGTGTGCACATAGCCTGTCTTCTCTTCACTGCCAGGTCTGCCTATGACGGCCTTTCTCAATAGCAAGGCTATTCTCACGGAGTCTATACATAGTCAAAGCTTTCCTGAAGTTTGGGTAAGTCACGGTGGTCAGGAATTCTGCCACTGTGTACTCTCTGTTAAGGGCCAAATAGCATTCTTGTTTGCTCAGTTGTTTTGTAAATTCTTTCCGATATGTCAAATGATTATCTTTCTGTTTTCTCATGATTTGGTTGTGTCTAATTGTGTTGCTGTTCTGGGGCTCTGTGGGGTCTGTTGTGTGAACAGAGCCCCAGGACCAGCTTGCTTAGGGGACTCTTCTCCAGGTTCATCTCTCTGTAGGTGATGGCTTTGTTATGGAAGGTTTTGGAATTGCTTCCTTTTAGGTGGTTGTAGAATTTAAAGTCTCTTTTCTGGTTTTTAATAATTAGCGGGTATCGCCCTAATTCTGCTCTGCATGCATTTTTGGTGTTTTACGTTGTATACGGAAGATTTCTGAATGCAGAGTCTCAATTTGGTGTTTTTCCCATTTTGTTGGTTGGTGAGCGGACCCCAGACCTCACAAAAATAAATGGCATTGGGTTCTATAACTGATTCAAGTATTTTTAGCCAGATCATAATTAGTATGTCGAATTTTATGTTAATTTTGATGGCATAGAAAGCCGTTCTTGCATTGTCTCTCAGCTCGTTCACAGCTTTGTGGAAGTTAGATGTGGCGCTGATGTTTAGGCCGAGGTATGTGTAGTTTTTTGTGTACTCTAGGGCAACGGTGTCTAGATGGAATTTGAATTTGTGGTCCTAGCAACTGGACCTTTTTGGAACACCATGATTTTTGTCTTACTGAGATTTACTTTCAGAATCCAGGTCTGGCAGAATTTGTGCAGAAGATCTAGGTGCAGCTGAGGCCCTCCTTGGTTGGTGACAGAAGCACCAGCAAACAGTTGACATTTGACTTCAGATTGTAGTAAGGTGATGCCGGGAGCTGCAGACTGTTTTAGTGCCCTCACCAATTCTTTGATATATATGTTGAAGTGGGTGGGACTAAAGCTGCATCCTTGTCTCACCCCACGGCCCTTTGGAAAGAAATGTGTGTGTTTTTTTGCCAATTTTAACCGCACACTTGTTTTTTGTTTACATGGATTTTATAATGTTGTATGTTTTTCCCCAACACCACTTTCCTTTAATGTGTATAGTAGACCCTCATGCCAAATTGAGTCAAAAGCTTTTTTGAAGTCAACAAAGCATGAGAAGTCTTTGCCTTTGCCTTTGTTTTGGTTTGTTTGTTTTTCAATTAAAGTGTGCAGGGTGTATACGTGGTCTGCCATACAGTAATTTGACATTTCCTCAGTACATTGTTTTCACTGAGGAAATTTACGAGTCTGCTCTTAATGATAATGCAAAATATTTTCCCAAGGTTGCTGTTGATGCCAGAGCTTAGGATGATGTTAAAGAGTTTAACCTCCTGGGATATGTGGGATGGTAGCGTCCCACCTCGCCAACAGCCAGTGAAATTGCAGGGAACCAAATTCAAAACAACAGAAATCCCACAATTTAAATTCCTCAAACATACAAGTATTTTACACCATTTTAAAGATAACCTTATCGTAAATCCAGTCACAGTTTCCGATTTCAAATAGGCTTTATGGCGAAAGCACACCTTGCAATTATGTTAGGTCAGCACCTAGTCACAGAAAACCATACAGCCATTTTCCAGCCAAGTAGAGCCCTCACAAAAGTCAGAAATAGCGATTAAATTAATCACTAACCATCTTCATCAGATGGCACTCCCAGGACTTCATGTTACACAATAAATGTGTGTTTTGTTTGATAAAGTTAATCTTTATTTCCAAAAAAACTCATTTGAAATTGGTGTTTCATGTTCAGAAATGCATTGTCTCAAACAAACATCTGGTGAAAGTGCAGAGAGCCACATCAAATTACAGAAATACTCATAATAAACTTTGATAAAAGATACAAGTGTTATGCATGGAAATATAGATAAACTTCTCCTTAATGCAACCGCTGTGTAAGATTTCAAAAATACTTTACGGCGAAAGCACACCTTGTGATTATGTTAGGTCAGCACCTAACCACAGAAAAACATACAGCCATTTTCCAAAGAAGGAGAGGTGTCACAAAAGTCAGAAATAGCATTTTAAATATTCATTTACATTTGATGATCTTCATCTGAATGCACTCCCAGGAATCCCAGTTCCACAATAAATGTTTGTTTTGTTCGATAAAGTCCATCATTTAGGTCCAAATACCTCCTTTTTGTTTGCGCGTTTAGTTCACAAATCTAAACTCACGAGGCGCTGGCAAGTCCAGGTCAAAGTTCAGACGAAAAGTCCAAAACGTTATATAAAAGGTGGTAGAAACATGTCAAACGATGTACAGAATCTTTAGGATGTTTTTATCATAAATCTTCAACAATGTTTCAACCGGACAATTCCTTTGTCTTTAGAAATGCAATGGAATGCAGCTAAGTCTCACTGGTAAGTGCAAGACTGAGCTCATGGCACTCTGCCAGACCCCTGACTCAATCAGCTCTTATTCTCTCCTCATTCACAGTAGAAGCCTGAAACAAGGTTCTAAAGACTGTTGACATCTAGTGGAAGCCCTAGGAAGTGCAATATGACCCCATAGACACTGTGTATTCGATAGGCTAGACTTGAAAAACTACAAACCTCAGATGTCCCACTTCCTGGTTGGATTTATTCTCAGGTTCTTGCATGCCATATGAGTTATGTTATACTCACAGACATCATTCAAACAGTTTTAGAAACTTCAGAGTGTTATCCAAATCTTTTATAATTAAATGCATATTCTATCTATTGGGCCTGAGTAGCAGGCAGTTTACTCTGGGCACCTTATTAATTAAGCTACTCAATACTGCCCCCGAGTCCCAAAGAAGTTAAGTATAGCCATTTGGAATTTGTTGTCTGTCTATTTTTCATTTCAATGAGGATACTGTTACACCACAGGCCTTTTGGAGTTTTATTTGATAGGGAAGCTGAGGTCAAATATATTGTTAACATTTTCTCTTGCCAAGTTCACATCTTCACTATTAGATTGGAACATTTAGTCCAGGATGTTGTCTAATAGGGTTTGAATTTGTTGTTGCTTCGGTTTTCTATTTGAGATTTTTAGATTTGATAGGGAATCTGAGAGGTCAAATATACTGTTAAGATTTTCTACTGCCAAGTTTACACCTTTACTATTACAGTGGAATGTTCTACCCAGGAAATTGTCTAAAAGGGATTGAATTAGTTGTTGCCTAATTGTTTTTTGGTAGGTTTCCACACTACATTCCTTCCATCGATAGAATTTCTTAATATTATTCAGTTCCTTTGGCTCTGATGCCTCATTAGCTATAGGTGTATCTACCATAGGAGTCCCCTCGAAGCCTTCCATTGACTATGTACGTACCCAGCGTGCGACAGACCTGCAGGAGTTGTGACCTATTTTTGTTGGTTATGTTGTTGTAGTTGTGTCTCGGGGGGCATATGGGGGAGCGAATGCTGTCACCTCCAGGTAGGTGTTTGTCCCCCTGTAGGCTGAGTTTGTCAGGTTCTTGTCCGGTTCTGTCATTTAGGTCGTCACAGACTAGTACATGTCCCTGGGGCTGGAATTGATTGATTTCCCCCTCCAGGATGGAGTAGCTATCTTCATTAAATATGGGGATTCTAGTGGGGGGATACAGGTAGGACACAGGAGGACATTGTTCTCTGGTAAGATACTTTCCTTTTGAATTTCTAGCCAAATGTAAAATGTTCCTGCTTTGATTAATATTTTAGAGTGAGTTAGGTCTGCTCTATACCAAATTAGCATACCCCCTGAGTCCCTTCCCTGTTTCACACCTGGTAGTTTGGATGGGACTCCCAGCTCCCTGTAACTTAGAGGGCATCCAGTGGGTGCATCTCCTCTATACAAATCAATTCAAATGTTATTTGTCTTATACACATGGTTAGCAGATGTTAATGCGAGTGTAGCGAAATTCTTGTGCTTCTAGCTCCGACAATGCAGTAATAACCAACGACTAACGCAAATTAATTACTTAAAAATCATACAATGTGATATTCTGGATTTTTGTTTTAGATTCCGTCTCTCACAGTTGAAGTGTACCTATGATAACAAATTACAGACCTCTACATGCTTTGTAAGTAGGAAAACCTGCAAAATCAGCAGTGGATCAAATACTTGTTCTTCCCACTGTATGTATGAGATGAGGAATGTAGGGTATGTAAACATTATATTAAGTGGCATTGTTTAAAGTGGCTAGTGATACATTTTTACATACATTTTTACATTAATAAAGTGGCTGGAGTTGAGTCAGTATGGTGGTAGCAGCTTAACAGTCTGAAGGCCTTGAGATGCTGTTTTTCAGTCTCTCGGTCCCAGCTTTGATGCACCTGTACTGACCTCGCCTTCTGGATGATAGCGGGGTGAACAGGCAGTGGCTCGGGTGGTTGTTGTCCTGGTTGTTGTCCTTGATGATCTTTATGGCCTTCCTGTGACATCGGGTGGTGTAGGTGTCCTGGAGGGCAGGCAGTGTGCCCCTGGTGATGCGTTGTGCAAACCTCACTACCCTCTGGAGAGCCTTACGGTTGTGGGCGGAGCAGTTGCCGTACCAGGCGGTGATACAGCCCGACAGGATGCTCTCGATTGTTTATCTGTAAAAGTTAGTGAGTGCTTTTGGTGACAAGCTGAATTTCTTCAGCCTCCTGAGGTTGAAGAGGCGCTGCTGCCCCTTCTTCACCATGCTGTCTGCGTTCAGTTTGTCCGTGATGTGTATGCCGTGGTACTTAAAACTTACTACCCTCTCCACTACTGTCCCGTCGATGTAGATAGGGGGGTACTCCCTCTGCTGTTTCCTGAAGTCCACGATCATCTCCTTTGTTTTGTTGACGTTGAGTGTGAGGTTATTTTCCTGATACCATGTTTCCTGTAGGATTATAATGTCTGTATTTCCGATTTATTTGGAGAAAGTCCAGGTTCCTGCTCTTTATGCCAAAGACAGATGACCTCAGGCATTGGATATTCTTCTCTCTCTCTGTCTCTCTCTCGCTCTCTCTCTCTCTCTCTCTCTCTCTCTCTCTCTCTCTCTCTCTCTCTCTCGATTGATTGATATCAAAGCTGGCAGGATATCCCATCTGGAAAAAGGAAGTGCTCTCACCCTCTCTCTCTCTCTCTCTCTCTCTCTCTCTCTCTCTCTCTCTCTCTCTCTCTCTCTCTCTCTCTCTCTCTCTCTCTCTTCTCTCTTGCCTATACTGTTTCTACTTGTTTCTCTCTCACACTCTCCTTCTCCTCCCTCTCTCCGACCTCCTCTTCCTCCATCCTCCCTCTCTCATCGTCCCTCTCTCCATCCTCCCTCTCTCCCTCTCTCCTCCTCCTCCTACTCCTCCTCCATCCTCCCTCTCTCACCCTCTTCCCCTGCTCTCAGTGATAGTCTGGTGCCTACTTTAATATCCTGGGTACCCTCCACACATAATTAAACCTGACTACACAAAACAGCAATCTGTATGTGTGAGTCCTACCTCCTTCCTCCTTCCCCCCATCCCTCCCTTCTTTCTACCCTCCCCAACAGAATTCAGTCAGTGTATTGGTGGTGGGTTTTCCTCCCTCCCCTCCCTCACCAGAACCCTAACCTTCGTCCCCTCTTCCTGGTCCATGATTGCTGTGTGTCTGTAAATTGGTGTGAATGCCTGTAAACTTAGCAGCTTGTCTCTGGATCTGGAAACGTGCTGTACGTTGGCGTGGATGCGAGTAATGTTCACTTGCCAACAGGTTGTCTCCTGGAAACAGTCTCCATGTGTGACATGGCCCTGACACTGTGGTGATTATAGATACCCTCTAGCCTGATAGCGACACAACCTACTATTTCACACACATTTCCCTGTCATATCATACACTCTCTCACTTTCTCCTTCGCTCTCTCTCTTTCTGTCACTTCCTCTTTGACTCTCCTGCGTTTCCTGTGGTACTAGGCCTTCCCTGGTTAGCTCTTCATGACCCCACCATTTAATGGCAACAGAGGGCTCTCACAGGGTGGTTGCGAGAGTGTTCAGGGAGGTGTTTAGGGGTTTCTGTTGGTGCTACTATGGTGGAAAGTCCAGACCAGTTCTCCACCGTGCACATTCCCCCCGAATATGCCGATTTGGCTCTCGCCTTCTCCAAAAAGAAGGCGACTCAATTACCACCCCATCGACAGGGGGATTATGCAAAACATTTCCTGGTAGACGCCGCACTTCCCAGGAGTCACGTGTATCCCCTGTCACAGGCGGAGACGGCGGCTATGGAAACATATGTCTCTGAATCCCTGGGGCAGGGGTACATTCGGTCCTCCACTTCACCCGCCTCCTCAAGTTTCTTTTTTGTGAAGAAGAAGGAGGGAGGTCTGCGCCCATGCATTGACTATAGAGGTCTCAATCAGATCTCTGTGAGGTACAGTTACCCGCTACTTTCATTTAGTCATTTAAGTCATTTAGCAGACGCTCTTATCCAGAGCGACTTACAAATTGGTGCATTCACCTTATGACATCCAGTAGAACAGTCAATTTACAATAGTGCATCTAAATCTTAAAGGGGGGGGGGGTGAGAAGGATTACTTATCCTATCCTAGGTATTCCTTAAAGAGGTGGGGTTTCAGGTGTCTCCGGAAGGTGGTGATTGACTCCGCTGTCCTGGCGTCGTGAGGGAGTTTGTTCCACCATTGGGGGGCCAGAGCAGCGAACAGTTTTGACTGGGCTGAGCGGGAACTGTACTTCCTCAGTGGTAGGGAGGTGAGCAGGCCAGAGGTGGATGAACGCAGTGCCCTTGTTTGGGTGTAGGGCCTGATCAGAGCCTGGAGGTACTGAGGTTCTTATCGAACACAGACTCCTGACACCCTGTGGAAGCCTGAAACCTTGAACATAGACTCCTGACACCCTGTGGAAGCCTGAAACCTTGAACATAGACTCCTGACACCCTGTGGAAGCCTGAAACCTTGAACATAGACTCCTGACACCCTGTGGAAGCCTGAAACCTTGAACATAGACTCCTGACACCCTGTGGAAGCCTGAAACCTTGAACATAGACTCCTGACACCCTGTGGAAGCCTGAAACCTTGAACATAGACTCCTGACACCCTGTGGAAGCCTGAAACCTTGAACATAGACTCCTGACACCCTGTGGAAGCCTGAAACCATAGACTGAACCCTGTGGAAGCCTAGACTAGACTCCTGACACCCTGTGGAAGCCTGAAACCTTGAACATAGACTCCTGACACCCTGTGGAAGCCATAGGAGCTCGTTTTCAATATGACCTTTCTCTTGCCTTTTGAAGAGGATTATTATTTATTATTATTAATAAATAATTAATATTATTAGGATTATTAATTATTTCTGGTTGGTTTGTCTTTGGATTTTCTCCTACCATATCTATTGTGTTATATTATCTTACATTATTTTAACATTTCTATAAACGTCAAAGTGTTTTCTTTCCAATGGTACCAATTATATGCATATCCTGGCTTCAGGGCCTGAGCAACAGGCAGTTTACTTTGGGCACGTCATTCAGACAGGAAGTGTAAAGAAAAGTTTTAATGTGATGCATATTTAATGAGGCGCTTATCAGGAGAATTAGGTAGGTTCACTCACACCGTCATCCTTAATTCATGGTTGTCACATCCTGCCTTGATCAGAGCTCTAGCTAAATAAATAGTAAAACGTAATGACTGGGTGGGATTATAGATAAACAATGGTGGACAACTCTCTCACTCTGTGTGAGTGTGTGTGTGTGTGTGTATGTGTGTGTGTGTGTGTGTGTGTGTGTGTGTGTGTGTGTGTGTGTGTGTGTGTGTGTGTGTGTGTGTGTGTGTGTGTGTGTGTGTGTGTGTGTGTATGATGTGTGATGTGTGTGTGTGTGTGATGTGTGTGTGTGATGTGTGTGCGTGAATGTGTGTGTATGACCGTGCGTGTGTGCATGACCGTGTGTGAGCGTGTACATTTGTATCATCTGAACATAGTGGATTATGGAAAGAGCCATTCTAAGGAAGGTGCAGGCTTTCTCTCAGAGTTAAGTCAACATAAATAGTCCAAGGGTCTTTTCTCCAAGAGCTGCTTTCCTTACAGCACAGAGATGAAGACAGCAACAGCTCTCCTTAGTTCCAGACAGTATTTCAATGAGTATTGATCAAGCACAGCATGTGGTCCCCTCCACGCTGGTTCTTTCTCTACCTGCTGAATATCTCAGGTCTCAGGATGTATGTTTCAGACCGTGTGCCCCAGGGCGTAGGTCTCAGACCGTGTGTCTCAGGGCGTAGGTCTCAGACCGTAGGTCTCAGACCGTGTGCCCCAGGGCGTAGGTCTCAGACCGTGTGTCTCAGGGCGTAGGTCTCAGGACGTAGGTCTCAGACAGTGTGCCCCAGGGCGTAGGTCTCAGACTGTGTGTCTCAGACCGTGTGTCTCAGGGTGTAGGTCTCAGGGCGTAGGTCTCAGACCGTGTGTCTCAGGGCGTAGGTCTCAGGTCGTGTGCCCCAGGGCGTAGGTCTCAGACCGTGTGTCTCAGACCGTAGGTCTCAGACCGTAGGTCTCAGGGCGTAGGTCTCAGGGCGTAGGTCTCAGGGCGTAGGTCGCAGACCGTGTGTCTCAGGGCGTAGGTCTCAGACCGTGTGTCTCAGGGCGTAGGTCTCAGACCGTGTGTCTCAGGGCGAAGGTCTCAGAGCGTAGGTCTCAGGGCGTAGGTCGCAGACCGTGTGCCTCAGGGCGTAGGTCCCAGACCGTGTGTCTCAGGGTGTAGGTCTCAGGGCGTAGGTCTCAAGGCGTAGGTCGCAGACCGTGTGCCCCAGGGCGTAGGTCTCAGACCGTGTGTCTCAGGGCGTAGGTCTCAGGGCGTAGGTCGCAGACCGTGTGTCTCAGGGCGTAGGTCTCAGACCGTGTGTCTCAGGGCGTAGGTCTCAGGGCGTAGGTCTCAGGGCGTAGGTCGCAGACCGCATGTCTCAGGGCGTAGGTCTCAGACCGTGTGTCTCAGGGCGAAGGTCTCAGGGCATTTCCCATAGCTGAGTCTCCAGACTGTCTCGCTCCACTACAGGCTAATAGAATCTAGAACATTACAAACCAGCTTTGTGTTCTAGAACTGAATGGAACCATTAGGAGCAAGTCTCCATGGAAATGTTGAATGCATCAGCACAAGTCATTTTGGAATTTGGACAGATAATTGTGCTGAGTCCTATTTTAGTCCTTGCCTCTGTTTGCATCTCTCTCTAATTTGCTCTGAAAAAATAAAAGTCAGCAAATCCTTCTGTAACAGCTGCATTCTCAATCTGTCTGCCTTCTATCTGCACAAAAACTGAGCCCCCAGTCCTTACATTATCTCTGCACACACACTGAGCCCCCAGTCTCTGCCTTCTATCTGCACACAAACTGAGCCCCCAGTCCTTACATTATCTCTGCACAAAAACTGAGCCCCCAGTCCTTACATTATCTCTGCACACACACTGATCCCCCTGTCCTTACATTATCTCTGCACACAAACTGAGCCCCCAGTCCTTACATTATCTCTGCACACAAACTGAGCCCCCAATCTCTGCATTCTCTCTGCACACACACTGAACCCCCAGTCCTTACATTATCTCTGCACACACGCTGAGCCCCCTGTCCTTACATTATCTCTGCACACACACTGAGCCCCCAGTACCTGCATTATCTCTGCACACAAACAGCGCCCCCAGTCCTTACATTATCTCTGCACACAAACTGAGCCCCCAGTCCTTACATTATCTCTGCACACACACTGAGCCCCCAGTCTCTGCCTTCTCTCTGCACACAAACTGAGCCCCCAGTCCCTGCATTATCTCTGCACACACACTGAGCCCCCAGTCTCTGCCTTCACTCTGCACACAAACTGAGCCCCCAGTCCTTACATTATCTCTGCACACACACTGAGCCCCCAGTCCTTACATTATCTCTGCACACACACTGAGCCCCCAGTCCTTACATTATCTCTGCACACACACTGAGCCCCCAGTCCCTGACAGCATCTCCAAATGACTTGTCATTTCACGTCCAAGCTGACTGTGTGTGTGTGTTTGGATGTGTGTGTGTGTGTTTGTGTGTGTATGTGTGTGTGTGTGTATGTGTGTGAGTGTTTCAGTGTGTGTTTGTGTGTGTGTGTGTGTTTCAGTGTTAAACAAACAAAAATGTAGGGACATTTTGTTAGTCCCCACAAGGGGGTTTAGGATTAATGTTAGAATTAGTGTTAGGGTTAGAATTAGGTTTAGGGTTAGTAGCTAGGGCTTAGGGTTAGGAACTAGAGTTCGTTTTAGGTTTATGAGCTAGGGTTAGGGTTAGGAACTAGAGTTCGTTTTAGGGTTATGAGCTAGGGTTAGGGTTAGGAACTAGAGTTGGTTTTAGGGTTAGGAGCTAGAGTTAGTTTTAGGGTTAGGAGCTAGGCTTAGGTTTAGGGTTAGGAGCTAGGGTTAGTTTTAGGGTTAGGAGCTAGGATTCGGAGCTAGGGTCAGGGTTAGGAGATAGTGTTAGGTTTAGGTTTAGGAGCTAGGGTTAGTTTTAGGGTTAGGAGCTAGGGTTAGTTTTAGGGTTAGGAGCTAGGGTTAGTTTTAGGGTTAGGAGGTTTAAGGGTATGTTTTTTGGGTTAAGGTTGGAGTTAGGGTTAAGGGTTAATATTAGGGTTAGAGTAAGGGTACATGTTAGGGTTAGGTTCAAGGTTATGGGTTAGGGAAAATAGGATTTTGAATGGGACTGAATTGTGTATTCCCACAAGGTACAAGACTCTGTGTGTGTTTTAGTGCGTTTGTTTATTTCAGTGTGTAGAAAGTGTATAAACTTCTCACCCTAGTTTGTTTTTTGTTCTGTTTGTGAACAAGCTGTTTCCTCCTCAGCGGAGCGCTAGAGGCTAAACAAACATAGGTCCATTAAAAACGACTAACACCCAGAGATCCACTACAGAGCCTCGTTTCCCCGGAGTATCGTTATGCTCATCGTTAGAACCATCTTACCATGTATCTTTAGTAGCCGAGATGTTTCCGTAAACCGTTGTTGTTAAAGTTGCACTTAAAAACTCTTGTTATTTACCAACTGCCTCAGGCAAAATCAGCTAAGTGGGTCGTTGGATGCGATCTTGGCCCTTTCGTGTCCCTTTACGCACAGAAGATCTCCGCTAAAACCTCAGAATCAACATCAACATCATATTTTTTATAAGTTAACTACTGTAATTTCAAGGCCCGTTGAACATGGGGCCCGGGATATATTCCAAGATGAATCAACCACTGCAGTCATATCAGGAATAGCTTGTTTTATCACCTAGTGTCTAAAAGTTTCCCCAAATCGTCTACCTTCATTATCAGTCTAATATAACTGCAGGAGATGTATTGTGTCCCTGCCAGACACCATGGTCATTCATCAGACTGTTTAAGCTGATCACTGCATTGTTATACCAAGCATCTAAGTATCCCATAGAGAGACTGGAGGTGGTTAGATCAGTAGATCAGGGCTCTACTACAATGCATGAGCTCCTTTCATTCACAACGGGAGGACGATGGATTCCGTGTCTGGGCCTGGGCCGTTCTTAAAACAGGAAGATGGACATGGTCTTGGGCGTTTAACATAGTTGCAATATAGAGGGAGGCTTATGAAGCAGTTTAATAGATGGTTCCTGCTGAAATCTCACATTTGTAGAAATGCCCACAAACCGATTCATTCAAGGGTTTATCTTTAAAAAAAAAATCTAACTATTTTCTACATTGTAGATTAATAGTGAATACATCAAAACTTTGAAATAACACATCATGCAATCATCATGCAATCATCATGCAATCATCATGCAATCATCATGCAATCATCATGTAATCATCATGCAATCATCATGCAATCATCATGCAATCATCATGCAATCATCATGCAATCATCATGTAATCATCATGTAATCATCATGCAATCATCATGTAATCATCATGTAATCATCATGTAATCATCATGTAATCATCATGCAATCATCATGCAATCATCATGTAATCATCATGCAATCATCATGTAATCATCATGTAATCATCATGTAATCATCATGTAATCATCATGCAATCATCATGCAATCATCATGTAATCATCATGTAATCATCATGCAATCATCATGCAATCATCATGTAATCATCATGTAATCATCATGTAATCATCATGCAATCATCATGTAATCATCATGTAATCATCATGTAATCATCATGCAATCATCATGCAATCATCATGTAATCATCATGTAATCATGTAGTAACCAAACAAGTGTTAAACAAGTCAGAATGTATTTTATTCTTCAAGTAGCCACCCTTTGCCTCGATGACAGCATTGCACACTCCTGGCATTCTCTCAACCAGCTTCATGAGGTAGTCACCTGGAATGCCTTTCAATTAACAGTTGCGCCTTAAAGACACACGTCTCTCAGTCTCTCTCTCTCTTTCTCTCTCTATAGAGAGAAATTAGCTGTAGCTTCCTCTGGGAGGCTCTAATATAGATAATGTAGGTCGCTGCATTACAGGATGTCCTGCAGCACTAGGAAATATGCATTATGATTAATAGACACATTTGATTGGTTGATACATTTTTCTTTGGGGCAAATCAGGTTTGACATTTTAAAGTGGAAATTACAAACTTTACAAAGCTTTTTAAACCTTGAATCAACTACAATTAGCATTTTCCTGCGGTGCAGAAAAATTCTCTGCAACAACAGTGAACAAATTAAGATAGCAGAGCTGTATGTCTCTACAGACCAACCCAATTACCCCTCTTATATATCCGTCAGGTTATACCTCCCTGCTGGGATGTTGTTGAAAGGTGTGGAATTAGAGTGGGAACTAGTTCAGCTGGAGAGAAATTGAGTGTGTTATTGCCTTGAATAGAATTTGTATGCTAGGCATTCGGAAAGTATTCAGACCCCTTGACTTTGTCCATATTTTGTTATGTTACAGCCTTATATCTAATATTGATTAAATTCTTGTTTATTCCTCATCAATCTACATACAATATCCCATAATGGCAAAGCAACACTTTTTTTTGCAATTTTTTAAACGAAATAACTGAAATATCACATTTATGTAGGTCTTCAGACCTTTTACTCGGTACATTTACATTTACATTTAAGTCATTTAGCAGACGCTCTTACATTGTTGAAGCACCTTTGGCAGTCATTACACCCTCGAGTCTTCTTGGGTATTACGCTACAAGCTTGGCACACCTGTATTTGGGGAGTTTCTCCCATTCTTCTCTGCAAATCCTATCATGCTCTGCCAGGTTGGATGGGGAGCGTTGCTGCACAGCTATTTTCAGGTCTCTCCAGAGATGTTCAATCGGGTTCAAGTCCGGGCTCTGGCTGGGCCACTCAAGGACATTCAGACACTTGTCCTGAAGCCACTCCTGCGCTGTCTTAGCTGTGTGCTTTGGGTCATTGTCCTGTTGGAAGGTGAACCTTCGCCCCAGTATGAGGTCCTGAGTGCTCTGAAACAGGATTTAATCAAGGATTTTGCTCCGTTCATCTTTGCCTTGATCCTGACTAGTTTCAGAGTCCCTGCCGCTGAAAAACATCTCCACAGCTTGAAGCTGCCAGCAACATGCTTCACCATCGGGACGGTGCCAGGTTTCCTCCAGACGTGACGCCTGGCATTCAGGCCAAAGAGTTCAATCTTGGTTTCATCAGACCAGATAGTCTTGTTTCTCAAGGTCTGAGAGTCTTAAGATTTTGGCAAACTCCAAACGGGCCTAATGTGCCTTTTACTGAGGAGTGGCTTCAGTCTGGCCACTCTACCATAAAGGCCTGATTGATGGAGTGCTACAGAGATAGTTCTCTTTCTCGAAGGTTCTCCACAGATGAACTCTAAAGCTCTGTCAGAGTGACCATCGGGTTCTTGGTCACCTCCCTGACCAAGTCCCTTCTCCCCCGATTGCTAAGTTTGGACGGGAGGCCAGCTCTAGGAAGATGTTAGTGGTTCCAAACTTATTCCATTTAAGAATGATGGATTAAGTGTGTGTAAGTGTAAATAATAGGTGATATAAATATCGCCCTCTCTGCCATCCCAGGCAGCCACATGCAAATAGATATGGGGCGGCAGGGTAGCCTAGTGGTTAGAGCGTTGGACTAGTAACCGGAAGGTTGCAAGTTCAAATCTCCGAGCTGACAAGGTACAAATCTGTCGTTCTGCCCCTGAACAGGCAGTTAACCCACTGTTCCTAGGTTGTCATTGAAAATAAGAATTTGTTCTTTACTGACTCGCCTAGTTAACTAAATGTAAAAAAAGAGATATATATATATACAGTACCTTCTCCTCAGTCTTTCTACAAACATCCATTTAGAAAAAACCCTTGGATGATGAAAAGCCATCCATCTACACACAACATCTCCATTATACCAATGATGGGTATGTTTATAGGCAGTGTATCCTAAAACCCCAGATATCAAAGTCTCTCTCTCTCAAGCAATCTAGCTCCACATCTCTTAGCCCATCAATACCTCAGACTAAGTAGCGGTGTGGGTGTGTGGGTAAAATCACTGGAGGAAGCAAAGCCAGAAAGAAAAGCCACAACCTACTGTATGTGTTGTGATAATTGCGTTATTTGCTCTATAACCTGTTAGTTCATACGCCTTGCTACCATGATATATTGGCCCAAGGCCGCGACAATAAGAAGACAGAAACAAATTCAACCGATGTTTCTTCACAAAACCGGATAGCTGCCTAAGCCAGGTGAAATCCACAAAGCATATCGCATGTGATAAACAGTTACATGACCTACAGCATTGTCAATCAAGTTAATGTTTCTGACATTTTCGGACCACTAAAACAACTATTGATTTAGAACCACAGAGAGTTACAGCAAGTCGCAAAGAAAACAGGAGCTGCCTCCACTATTCCAGCATCATTTCAACTTAAACATTTCAACATCATCAAATTACCAATGCTTAGTCCAACATTTAGGACAGGGACAATTTTAGCTAGCTAGTTAGCCACCAGAGGACAACAACACAACGAGATACAACAGTTAAAGTTGCCAGTTTGACTTTTGATGTGATTGCTAAAGCTCATTGTTCTATCTGTGTGATTGGTGTGAATCCAAATCCAAACTGGCTTCTGTTGACACTTTGTTTTGGTGTGCGCCAGAACCAATCACAGTTGAGCTCACTCAGTTCAGCTCAACACTGATTGGCTATTATTGTATACTTTTTTTTAAACATGGGAAGCCAAATGCTCGCTGGCTTCTTTTGCCTTCAATGCTGTGGGAGACAACATTGTCATACTCTTTATGACCTGATAGCGTCAGATAGATAGCCTACACGTACAGAGACAAAGGGCCAGTTTTTTCATTCGGTCGGATGCTTTCTCCGGTGAGATACATTCAGCCTCTTGCGAATTTCAAGAAACACAGAGAGACGAAAGATCAATTATTTGATATGCTTTTATTTTTTATTGGTACATTTTTTGGGGTGAAGCCTGGCTTCCCTTGGCATCCATGAATACACCCCACTGCACAGACCTCAGCTTATCGCCACACAGCAGTGACTACGTGTGTGTGAATAATGTACATTATTGCGTGTGTGTGTGTGTGTGTGTGCGTGTGTGTGTGTGTGTCTGTTTATGCTACTAGGAAGAGACTGAGGCTTCGCCAAATTAGGTTACAGTGTTAATCACATCGTTTCCAGGGGCGACAGTAACCGAGGGAGCACAGTGTTCCTACGGTAACAACATCACTTCCTTCCCACACATCTGTTATATTTCTTTCTCTCTCTACCTATCCCTTCGTCTTTCACCCTAAGCTTCTTGTTCGTCCTCTCTGTCCCTGTTCCTCAAGCCAATGATATGTGCATTCAGAAACTATTCAGACCCGTCTTTTATTCACATTTTGTTACGTTACGGCCTTATTCTAAAATGGATTAAATAAAATAAAAAATCCTCGTCAATCTACACACAATAGCCCATAATGACAAATCGAACACAGGTTTTTATCAATTTGATCAAATATTTTACAAATAAAAAATTGAAATATTTTATTTACATAGGTATTGTGTTGAGGCACAGATCTGGGGAAGGGTGACATATTTCTCCAGCATTGAACGTCCCAAAGAACACACCATCATTATTAAATGGAAGATGTTTGGAACGCCCAAATGGCGAAGAAGGGCCTTGGTCAGGGCGGTGACCAAGGACCCTATGGTCACTCTGGCAGTGTTCCAGAGTTCCTCTGTGGAGATGGGAGAACCTTCCAGAAGGACAACCATCTCTGCAGCACTCCACCAATCAGGCCTCTATGTTAGAGTGACCAGACGGAAACAACTCCTCAGTAAAAGGCAAATGCCCGCTTGGAGTTTACCAAAAGGATCTAAATGACTCTCAGACCATGAGAAACCAGCTTCTCTGGTCTGCTGAAATCAAGATTGAACTCTTTGTCCTCAATACCAACTGTCACGTCTGGAGTAAAGCTGGCATCATCCCTTATGGTGAAGCATGGTGGTGGTAGCATCATGCTGTGGGGATGTTTTTCAGTGGCAGTGACTGGGAGACTAGTCAGGCTTGAGGGAAAGATGAATGGAGCAAAGTACAGAAAGATCCTTGATGAAAACCTGCTCTAGAGCACTCAGGACCTCAGACTGGGGTGAAGGTTCACCTTCCAACAGGACAACGACCCTAAGCACACAGCCAAGACAATGCAGGAGTGGCTTCGGAACAAGTCTCTGAATGTCCCGCTTGTCACATATTAAAATGTGAAAAAGTCAAGGAGTCAGAATACTTTTCGAAGGCACTGTGGAGTGGTAGTATTGTTTATGTGTATATAAAAACGTATGTGGACACCCCTTCAAATGAGTGGATTCAGCTATTTCAGCCACACCATTGCACAGTCATGCAACCTCCATAGACAAACATTGGCAGTAGAATGGCCTTACTGAAATCTCAGTGACTTACAATGTGGCAATGTCATAGGATGACACCTTTCCAACAAGTCAGTTAGTCAAATGTCTGTCCTGCTAGAGCTGCCTTGGTCAACTGTAAGTGCTGTTATTGTGAAGTGGAAATGTCTAGGAGCAACAATGGCTCAGCCGTGAAGTGGTAGGTCACACAAGCTCACATAATGGGATTGCCCAGTGCTAAAGCACGTAGCGTGTCAAATTTGTCTGTTCTCGGGTCTCAATACTCACAACCGAGTTCCAAACTACTTCTGGAAACTATTTTTTTTTTGTACAAGAACTGTTAGTCTGAAGCTTCATGAAATTGGTTTCCATGGCATAGCAGCCACCCACAAGGTTAAGATCACCATATGCAATGTCAACCGTTGGATGGAATGGTGTAAATCTCACCACCATTGACCTCTGGAGCAGTGTGAACACGTTCTCTGGAGTGATGAACCACGCTTCACCATCTGGCATTCCAACGGACAAATCTGTGTTTGGAGGATGCCAGGAGAACGCTACCTGCCCCAATGCAAAGTTCCAACTGTAAAGTTTGGTGGGGGAGGAATAAATGTTCGATGAGCAGGTGTCCACATACGTTTGATCTTGCAGTGTCTATAAAAAACATTTTTTTTAAACATGGAGATGTAGCTACGTGTTTCATTCACTTACCACCACACTAAGTCCAGAACGTTGACTTCTAACATTTTGGCCGTTCACAGAATGTACACATAGAAATGCAACGTGATGGACAGTGAGATCCTCATCATGCACAGCTCTATACAGTGAAACTCTTGTCAAGGTGATCTATCTCTGTGTTCTGGCTGTGGCCCAGATTAGTTTTGGCCCTGAAATAGAGCGCACCTGTGTGTGATCATCATTCAGGTCCTGAGCTACCCAACTATGACATCATCATCAATTGCCTGTTGACTGACTCAGCACATTCTCACCCCTGCTCTAAATTCTACACAACACCAGCTGTAGTCCGCCCAACGATCTGAAGTTTTAAAGTTCCATAGTTCTGTAGTGTTGTACCGAGGGCGGGTGGGATACGTGGAAAATACTTATTCTCTTCTCTTTCTTCTTTATTCTTTCTTCGTCTCCCTGATTAAGCAATACTTTGGTGCAAGAGGACACATTTGCAGGACAGAGAGAACACCCTTAGAGGTCAGGCCAAGGTTGTGGTGCCTAAGGTTGTGGGGCATAAGGATGTGAGACCTAAGGTTGTGAGGTCATGGTTGTGGTGCCTAAGGTTGTGGTGCCTAAGGTTGTGAAGCCAAGGTTGTGAGACCTAAGGTTATGAGACCTAAGGTTGTGAGGCCTAAGGTTGTGAGGCCTAAGGTTGTGAGACCTAAGGTTGTGAGACCTAAGGTTGTGAGGCCTAAGGTTGTGAGGCCTAAGGTTGTGAGACCTAAGGATGTGAGCCCTAAGGTTGTGAGCCCTAAGGTTGTGAGACCTAAGGTTGTGAGACCTAAGGTTGTGAGGCCTAAGGTTGTGAGGCCTAAGGTTGTGAGACCTAAGGATGTGAGCCCTAAGGTTGTGAGCCCTAAGGTTGTGAGACCTAAGGATGTGAGCCCTAAGGTTGTGAGCCCTAAGGTTGTGAGGCCTAAGGTTGTGAGACCTAAGGATGTGAGCCCTAAGGTTGTGAGCCCTAAGGTTGTGAGACCTAAGGTTGTGAGGCCTAAGGTTGTGAGGCCTAAGGTTGTGAGGTCAAGGTTGTGAAGCCAAGGTTGTGGGGGCCTAAGGTTGTGAGGCCTAAGGTTGTGAGGCCTAAGGTTGTGAGGTCAAGGTTGTGGGGTCAAGGTTGTGAGGCCTAAGGTTGTGAGGCCTAAGGTTGTGAGGCCTAAGATTGTAGGGCATTCACTCACTGCTCTAGAATGTAGTGAAATACTGGTACATTTGAGAGGGTGCCACTAAATGAATGTCTAAACTTAGTTTTCTTTAGCCTATGTCATAATTACTCACATAGAATGAATCATAAAATTGTTCTCTACAGTAGTATAACCTTCATATATTTGTACTGGACTGTGTTGGGGAAATAAGAGTGTTAGTTTGCTGTGACCGTTGATATTTTAGACTGCGCTGCTCTTGGTTGTAGCTTTTCCATATTTGTGCTCGATTCGGTCTTATGTAGCAACATTTGAATGTCTTTTTTTACATTGGATAAAAGTAGAGATTCTGAGCTAGAAAATGTTATATTATACACTACAGTTGAGGAACAATGGGAAAGTAATTCTGCTTTGAATCAATCAATCATTAAATCAATCAAATGTATTTATAAAGCCCTTTTTACATCAGCCGATGTTACAAAGTGCTGTACAGAAACCCAGCCTAAAACCCCAAACAGCAAGCAATGCATATATAGGAGCACTGTGGCTAGGAAAAACTAGAAAGGCCAGAACCTAGGAAGAAACCTAGAGAGGAACCATGCTCTGAGGGGTGGCCAGTCCTCTTCTGGCTGTGCCGGGTCGAGATTATAACAGAACATGGCCAAGATGTTCAAACGTTCATAGAAGACCAGCAGGGTCAGATAATAATAATCACAGTGGTTGTCGAGGGTGCAACAGGTCAGCACCCCAGGTGAAAATGTCAGTTGGCTTTTCATAGGTGATCATTCAGAGTTATGGTCAGCAGGTGCGATAGAGAGAGAGAGAGTCCAACACAGCAGGTCCAGGACAAGGTAGCACATCCAGTGATCAGGTCAGGGCTTCATAGCTGCAGGCAGAACAGTTGAAACCGGATCAGCAGCATGACCAGGTGGACTGGGGACAGCAAGGAGTCGTCAGGCCAGGTTTTCCTGAGGCATGGTCCTAGGGCTCAGGTCCTCCAAGAGAAGAGAGAGAGAGAAAGAGAGAGAGAGAAAAGGGGAGACAATTAGAGGGAGCATACTTAAATTCACACAGGACACCAGATAAGACATGAGAAATACTCCAGATATAACAAACTGACCCTAGCCCCCCGACACATAAACTATTGCAGCATAAATACTGGAGGCTGAGACAGGAGGGGTCGGGAGACACTGTGGCCCTGTCCGACGATACCCCCGGAAAGGGCCAAACAGGCAGGATATATTGTAACAGCACCCACTTTGCTAAGGCACAGCCCCCACACCTCTAGAGGGATGTCGTTAACCACCGACCTACTACCCTGAGACAATGCCGAGTATAGCCCACGAAGACCTCTCCCACGGGCCGAACCCTGCATCAACACAGACAGGAAGATCACGTAAATGACTCAACCCACTCAAGAGACGCATCTATCCTAGGGATGGCATGGAAGAGCACCAGTAAACCAGTGACTCAGCCCCCCGTAATAGGGTTAGAGGCAGAGAATCCCAGTGGAGAGAGGGGATCCGGCCTGAGAGAGCAATGGCGGTTCGTTGCTCCAGTGCCTTTCCGTTCACCTTCACACCCCTGGGCCAGACTACACTCAATCGTAGGACCTACTGAAGAAATGAGTCTTCAATAAATACTTAAGGGATATTTGGCCTACTTGGCCAAAAGCCAGAGAATGCAGAGCGCCAAATTCAAATAAATTACTTTAAAAATCAAGCTTTCATGAAATCACACGTAAGATACCAAATTAAAGCTACACGTGTTGTGAATCAAGCCATCATGTCAGATTTCAAATAGGCTTTTTGGCGAAAGCAAACGATGCTATTATATGAGGATAGCACCTCCATAAACAAAGAGGGAGAAGCATAGTTCAACCCTGCAGGCACAACACAAAACGCCGAAATAAAAATATAAATCATGCCTTACCTTTGATGAGCTTCTTCTGTTGGCACTCCAATATGTCCCATAAACATCACAAATGGTCCTTTTGTTAGATTAATTCCGTCAATATATATCCAAAATGTCAGTTTATTTGGCGCGTTTGATCCAGAAAAACACTGGTTCCAACATGCGCAACGTGACTACAAAATATCTCAAAAGTTACCTGTAAACTTTGCCAAAACATTTCAAACTACTTTTGTAATACAACTTTAGGTATTTTTTAAAGTAAATAATCGATAAAATTGAAGACTGGTTGATCTGTGTTCAATACAGGAAGAAAACAAACTGATGCTATCTTTCTGGTCACGCACCTCTAACAAACAGTACACTTGAAGTGACCCTCGTTTTGAACAGGGCTTCTTCTTCATTACACAAAGGAAAAATCTCAACCAATTTCTAAAGACCGGTGACATCCAGTGGAAGCAGTAGGAACTGCCCTTAGAACCCTTAGAAATCTGGATTCTAAATGAAATCTCACTGAAAAGAGAGTGACCTCAAAAAAAACAATCTGAATGGGTTGTCCTCGGGGTTTCGCCTGCTACATAGGTTCTGTTATACTCACAGACATGATTCAAACAGTTTTGGAATTTTCAGAGTGTTTTCTGTCCGAACCTACTAATAATATGCATATCTTATCTTCTGGGGATGAGTAGCAAGCAGTTGAATTTGGGCATGCATTTCATCCGGACATGAAAATATTGCCACCTGTCACCAAGGAGTTAAAGGTCGAGACAGAGTCTGCGTCTCTCACATGGATAGGCAGACCATTCCATAAAAATGGAGCTCTATAGGAGAAAGCCTTGCCTCCAGCTGTTTGCTTAGAAATTCTAGGGACAGTAAGGATGAATGTGGTGACCGATGGTATCAAAAGCAACACTAAGGTCTAGGAGTACAAGGACAGATGCAGTGCCTTGGTCTGACACCATTCAAATGTAATTTACCACCTTCACGAGTTCAGTCTCAGTGCTATGATGGGGTCTAAAACCAAACTGAAGTGTTTTGTATACATTGTTTGGCTTCAGGAAGGCAGTGAGTTGCTGCGCAACAGCTTTTAAAAAAATTTACGAGAGGAATGGGAGATTCGATATAAGCCGATTGTTTTGTATATTTTCTGTGTCAAGGTTTGGCTTTTTCAAGAGAGGCTTTATTACTGCCTATTTGAGTAAGTTTGGTGGATATGGAGCCATTTATCATGTCCAACATAGGAGGGCCAAGTACAGGAAGCAGCTCTTTCAGTAGTTTAGTTGGAATTGGGTTCAGTATGCAGCTTGAAGGTTTAGAGGCCATTACTATTTTCATCAATGTGTCAAGAGATAATTTGCTTTCTAATGATCATGATCTTGATAAACTTGTAACCTCACTTTTGAGAAAATGGCCCTTGAATGTTTTGGTACCTACTGAAGAGCTCTTCTTTGTCGACACTCATTCATTATCGTTTAAGCTTTAACCCCACCCATCTCTTTAAGGATTCACATATAAGGTCACATACTAAACGAAAGATTAAAAGATTTCAAGACTAAAGGCTGGCTTAACCTCTAGCGTCGAGCAATCCCGTATCCGGGAGCGTAATCAGAGCCTCAAGCTCATTACCATAACGCAACGTTTCCTATTCATTAAATCGCAAATGAAATGAGCAGGCAACATTTTCACAAAAACAAGAAAAGCATTCAAATAAAATAATTTACCTTTGAAGAACTTCGGATGTTTTCAATGAGGAGACTCTCAGTTAGATAGCAAATGTTCAGTTTTTCCAAAAATATTATTTGTGTAGGAGAAATCACTCCGTTTTGTTCATCACGTTTGGCTAAGAAAACCCCCCGAAAATTCAGTCATCACAACGCAAACTTTTTTCCAAATTAATTAAAAATTAATAATATCGACAGAAACATGGCAAACGTTGCAGTTTGGTTTCTCCTCTGTTCAAAATGGAACAATGCACGCACCTGGAGATTACGCAATAGTTTCGACGGAGGACACCGAGCGGACACCTGGTAAATGTAGTCTCTTATGGTGAATTTTCCAATGATATGCCTACAAATACGTCACAATGCTGCAAACACCTTGGGGAAAAGACAAAGTGTAGGCTCATTCCTTGCGCATTCACAGCCATATAAGGAGACATTGGAACATAGCGCCTCAAAAATCTGGCTCACTTCCTGTATAAAACTTCATCTTGGTTTCGCCTGTAGCATTAGTTCTCTGGCACTCACAGACAATATCTTTACAGTTTTGGAAACGTCAGAGTGTTTTCTTTCCAAAGCTGTCAATTATATGCATAGTCGAGCATCTTTTCGTGACGAAATATCTTGTTTAAAATGGGAACGTTTTTCATCCAAAAATGAAATACTGCCCCCAGAGGTTCAAGAGGTTAATGACTGTTCCACAGGTGCATGTTCATTAATTGTGTATGGTTCATTGAACAAGCATGGGAAACCGTGTTTAAACCCATTACAATGAAGATCTGTGAAGTTATTTGTATTTTTATGAATTGTCTTTGAAAGACAGGGTCCTGAAAAAGGGACTTTTCTTTTCTTGCTTTTCTTTTCTTGATATATACTGTATATCAATTTGGTTTTGTATTGCACAGATTTAATTTACAAAAAGCCAATGCGGTCACACATGAACCTGCAGCCAATAGCTAGCTTGTCAGTTGACGTTCGAAGTTAGCGCCGTCTTGCCCACGGAGCAGTGTCAGAGTTCTATTGAGCATTGACCACTTTTTGACCATGGCCCTAATGACACTCTGTTCACTCTAATCATGCTAAATTATCTTAACAAATCGTTTAACTTTTTGAACTGTAGAGACATAGGGGTTGGAGAGTTGTTTTTCTGAGGCAATTCACTGCTGAATGAATACAAACATTGAATTAAATAATACTTTCAGGTTGTTAGACCAGCAGGTCAAACATCTCTAGTGTCCTTAAGAAGGTGAAGACCCAACACATTGTAATGCAGTGTGCAGATCAAACTGAGCTACTAAATAACGAGTGTCTTATGAGTTGTGCAGTCGTGGCCAAAAGATTTGAGAATGACACAAATATTAATTTTCAAAAAAGTCTGCTGCCTCAGTCTGTATGATGGCAATTTGCATATACTCCAGAATGTTATGAAGAATAATCAGATTAATTTCAAAGTCCCTCTTTGCCATGCAAATGAACTGAATCGCCAAAAAACATTTCCACTGCATTTCAGCCCTGCCACAAAAGGACCAGTTGACATCATGTCAGTGATTCTCTCATTAAAAACATGGTTACCTGCAAGGAATCACACGCCGTCATCATTGCTTTGCGTAAAAAGCGCTTCACAGGCAAGGATATTGCTGCCAGTAAGATTGCACCTAAATCAACCATTTATCGGATCATAAAAAACTTCAAAGGGGGGCGGTTCAATTGTTGTGAAGAAGGCTTCAGGGCACCCAAGAAAGTCCAGCAAGCGCCAGGACCGTCTCCCAAAGTTGATTCAGCTGCGGGATCGGGCACCACCTGTACAGAGCTTGCTCAGGAATGGCAGCAGGCAGGTGTGAGTGCATATGCACGCACAGTGAGGCGAAGACTTTTGGAGGATGGCCTGGGGTCAAGAAGGGCAGCAAAGAACCCACTTCTCTCCAGGAAAAACATCAGTGACAGACTGATATTCTGCAACAGGTACAGGGATTGGACTGCTGAGGACTGGGGTAAAGTCATTGTCTCTGATGAATCCCCTTTCCGATTGTTTGGGGCATCAGAAAAAAAGCTTGTCCGGAGAAGACAAGGTGAGCGCTACCATCAGTCCTGTGTCATGCCAACAGTAAAGCATCCTGAGACCATTCATGTGTGGGGTTGCTTCTCAGCCAAGGGAGTGGGCTCACTCACAATTTTGCCTCCGAACACAGCCATTAATAAAGAATGGTACCAACACATCCTCTGAGAGCAACTTCTTCCAACCATCCAGGAACAGTTTGGTGACAAACAATGCCTTTTCCAGCATGATGGAGCACCTTGCCATAAGGCAAAAGTGATAACTAAGTGGCTCGGGGAACAAAACATCGATATTGTAGGTCCATGGCCAGGATACTCCCCAGACCTTAATCCCATTGAGAAGTTGTGGTCAATCCTCAAGAGGCGGGTGGACAAACATGAACCCACAAATTTTGACAAACTCCAAGCATTGATTATACAAGAATGGGCTGCCATCAGTCAAGATGTGGCCCAGAAGGTAATTGACAGCATGCCAGGGCGGATTGCAGAGGTCTTCAAAAAGAAGGGTCAACACTGCAAATATTGACTCTTTGCATCAACTTCATGTAATTGTCAATAAAAGCCTTTGACACTTATGAAATGTTTGTAATTATACTTCAGTATTCCATAGTAACATCTGACAAAAATATCTAAAGACACTGAAGCAGCAAACTTTGTGGAAGTTAATATTTGTGTCATTCTGAAAACTTTTGGCCATGACTGCAATGATGGTCTGGGCATGATTGTTCTTTTCTATTTAGTCATGTGTCATTCACCTGTCAACCCAGTGGATACGGCTTGTCAGGAAGTTGACATGACAGATCTGAGACCAGAACTGAGAACTGATTGACTCCACCGGTCAGTGATTGGTCATGGCAGGGTTCTACTGCTCTGTTATTGGTCACAGGTCTGTGTTTGGTTGGGGTGGGTTTAAAACGGTGAGATTTTATTTAATCTGTCTGATGGGCAATGTCACAGAACGTCAGGAACACTCAGCGTCATCCGGCTGGCCATTACACAAGATGACACAAAACCAGAGGAGAGACACACAAACTGAGGCAAGGACATCACTTCCTGTTGGCCAGATGAACAGACAGACAGACAGACAGACAGACAGACAGACAGACAGACAGACAGACAGACAGACAGACAGACAGACAGACAGACAGACAGACAGACAGACAGACAGGCAGGCAGGCAGGCAGGCAGGCAGGCAGACAGACAGACAGACAGACAGACAGACAGACAGACAGACAGACAGACAGACAGACAGACAGACAGACAGACAGACAGACAGACAGACAGACAGACAGACAGACAGACAGACAGACAGACAGACAGACAGACAGACTGTCGTCCAGGGGTTAGTGTGGTCACTGGGGGTTAGTGTGGTCACTGGGGGTTAGTGTGGTCACTGGAGGTTAGTAAGGCCAATGGGGGTTAGTGTGGTCACTGGGGGTTAGTGAGGTCCCTGAGGGTTTGTGAGTGCAATTACTTCACTGCACACACACGCACGCACGCACGCACGCACGCACGCACGCACGCACGCACGCACGCACGCACGCACGCACGCACGCACGCACACACACACACACACACACACACACACACACACACACACACACACACACACACACACACACACACACACACACACACACACACACACACCAAGCTGTCCTACTATCTTGGTCTGAGTTGATTCCTTATTATAACAACATCAAGTAACAGCTGTATGTTTCTCTCCTCAGGAACCTGGGAAAGTCAGGACTTAGAGTGTCGTGTTTGGGACTGGGTAAGAACACTCACCTTTTACAAACCATCACTCAACTAGCTCTCACAGACTCACGTCAGAATAATAGACGTTCATACATGTTTCTCAAACTTACAGTTTTGATGTTGTTGCAAACGTCAAATTTCAAAGTGTTTAAGGATACGTTCAGGTGTTAACTCTGCGTTGTTAAGGATAACTCTGTGTTGTTAAGGTTAACTCTGCGTTGTTAAGGTTAACTCTGTGTTGTTAAGGTTAACTCTGCGTTGTTAAGGTTAACTCTGTGTTGTTAAGGTTAACTCTGCGTTGTTAAGGTTAACTCTGCGTTGTTAAGGTTAACTCTGCGTTGTTAAGGTTAACTCTGCGTTGTTAAGGTTAACTCTGCGTTGTTAAGGTTAACTCTGCGTTGTTAAGGTTAACTCTGCGTTGTTAAGGTTAACTCTGCGTTGTTAAGGTTAACTCTGCGTTGTTAAGGTTAACTCTGCGTTGTTAAGGTTAACTCTGCGTTGTTAAGGTTAACTCTGCGTTGTTAAGGTTAACTCTGCGTTGTTAAGGTTAACTCTGCGTTGTTAAGGTTAACTCTGCGTTGTTAAGGTTAACTCTGCGTTGTTAAGGTTAACTCTGCGTTGTTAAGGTTAACTCTGCGTTGTTAAGGTTAACTCTGCGTTGTTAAGGTTAACTCTGCGTTGTTAAGGTTAACTCTGCGTTGTTAAAGTTAACTCTGTGTTGTTAAGGTTAACTCTGCATTGTTAAGGTTAACTCTGCGTTGTTAAGGTTAACTCTGTGTTGTTAAGGTTAACTCTGCGTTGTTAAGGTTAACTCTGCGTTGTTAAGGTACAGGTTAAAAGGTTTGGGATAGGCCGAAAACCCAACATCTCAAAAAACAACTTTCTATTGTGGATTCAAACTTGCAACTTTCCACGTCGACTCCCGATGGCCTTAGACACACGGATGGCGGTTGAATATTGACTTGTATCACAGGTGATCCGTGACTGCGCTGAGTAGGATTTGTACTTTGGCACAAATCTAGGATCAGTTTACCTTCCACAAATTATACTTTTAGCCACAACGGGGAGAATATAAAACTTACATCAGTGTCCAAGTGGATCTTCATCATTACACTTTGTTGGCCCATCGAAGAGGTCGAAGAGGTGGAAGAGCAAGGGGTGCAGAAGTCAGGGCAGAACATTCCAGCATTGTGTGTGTGTGTGTGTGTGTGTGTGTGTGTGTGTGTGTGTGTGTGTGTGTGTGTGTGTGTGTGTGTGTGTGTGTGTGTGTGTGTGTGTGTGTGTGTGTGTGTGTGTGTGTGTGGTTTGAGTGGGAGTTTGTGTTTTATAACTGTGTGTGTGGGAGGTTGTGAAACTCCCACTCAAACACACACACACACACACACACACACACACACACACACACACACACACACACACACACACACACACACACACACACACACACACACACACACACACACACACACACACACACACACACACACACACACACACACACACACACTGAAAATGTTTAATCATCCGTTATTTGGCAGTTTTCTGTGTTGCCATGGCGTCTCTTCTTCATTTAAACATATGATACCTGCCTCCAGTCGCCCTTCATAACTTCTCTCTGCTTTTTTAATCTTTTTTTCTTTTTCTCCCACTAGCCTCTCTCTCTCTCTCTCTCTCTCTCTCTCTCTCTCTCTCTCTCTCTCTCTCTCTCTACCTCCTATCTCTATCTCTATCTCTACTCTCTCTCTCTCTCTCTCTCTCTCTCTCTCTCTCTCTCTCTCTCTCTCTCTCTCTCTCTCTCTCTCTCTCTCTCTCTACCTCCATCTCTATCTCTACCTCCATCTCTCTCTCTCTCTCTCTCTCTCTCTCTCTACCTCCATCTCTATCTCTACCTCCATCTCTCTCTCTCTCTCTCTCCCTCTCAATCTCTCTCTCTCTCTCTCTCTCTCTCTCTCTCTCTCTCTCTCTCTCTCTCTCTCTCTCTCTCTCTCTCTCTCTGCTTACTCCCACTAGCCTCTCTCTCTCTCTCTCTCTCTCTCTCTCTCTCTCTCTCTCTCTCTCTCTCTCTCTCTCCATCTCTCTCTCCCTCTCTCTCTCTCTCTCTCTCTCTGCTTACTCCCACTAGCCTATCTCTCTCTCTCTCTCTACCTCCATCTCTCTCTCTCTCTCTCTCTCTCTCTCTCTCTCTCTCTCTCTCTCTCTCTCTCTACCTCCATCTCTCTCTCTCTCTCTCTGCGCTTACACCCACTTGCTTTGAGGGGTTATAAACACATACACAGAACCACACACTCAGACAGAAATAAACACACAGAACTGCACACACACTAACAGACACTCAAACGCTGAGCTCCCCCAGGGGTCAATGGGCATTCCTCTGTCAGCAGATGGAGAGCTTTTGTCTCAGCCATTAATAGCTTTATTTGCCACTGTAGATTGGATAGGGAGGGAGGGTGTGAGTGTATGTGTGTGAATTTCAGATATGTAGCAATTGAATGTGTAGGGTTTGAATATGTTGTTTTTTAGTTGGAGGCCTCAGAGAAAGGATGAGAGTGGCGGGATAGATTAAGAGATGAAGGTAGAGAGAGAGAGAGAGAGAGAGAGAGAGAGAGAGAGAGAGAGAGAGAGATGGAGGTAGAGAGAGAGAGAGAGAGAGAGAGAGAGATGGAGAGAGAGAGAGAGAGAGAGAGAGAGAGAGAGAGAGAGAGAGAGAGAGAGATGGAGGTAGAGTTTATCAGGGGTGGCTGGTCTGACAGGAGGAGGTTACTTGGAGTGGGAGTAAGGAGGGGATGGGTGTCTGAGTCAGACTGATCAGATGGTCTGTCGTTGCAAAGATAAGGTCAGTCTCATTCCACTTGGCAGGCTCCGACTGTGCCACACACACACAGACACACACTTCCCACTGTGCCATTATGCCCCTGTGCCCTGGGCTGGGTTTGCATGACATACACTGTGTGTGTGTGTGTGTGTGTGTGTGTGTGTGTGTGTGTGTGTGTGTGTGTGTGTGTGTGTGTGTGTGTGTGTGTGTGTGTGTGTGTGTGTTTCTTTGAGTCCTCCTGCCACTGAGCATTAGTGAACAGGTTGCCTCATCACCCTAATAACAGGTCAGGTCACGCAGAGTTACAATTAAACAACAGCTAGGTTTTAACCACAGTCTGTAACGCAACATAAAATAAACACACAGTCATACTCTTTACAATCAATCTCACACACAGTCATACTCTTTTATATCAAACTCACACACAGTCTGTGACAATACAGAGGCGGATGCAAGATGCAAGCAACGATGGTTTAATGAATACAGTTTACAGCAGCAACAGGACAGACAGACTGTACTCAGACGGAATCCAACACAGGGACTAGGGCGCATCTTCCGAAGATAGCGTGCTGAGAAATCCAGGGGAGTGTGTCCGGATGGGTAGGAAGGAGCACAGCAGATAATCCACACAAGGGCGGCGAGAGAAGAGCACAGACACACGACACAACCTCAGGGAAGTAACAACGATCTGACAACAAGAAACACTGGTCACAGAACATATAAAGGGAAGATAAGTGGTTCCAGCTGGCGCAGACAATCAGGCCGAGATTGGGAACCACGCCCACACAAACACGGGAGAGAGAGAAAGAGAGAGAGAGAGAGAAAAGAGAAAGAGAGAGGGAGGCAGTGGATTCATGAACCGTGACACAGTCATACTCTTTAATATCAATCTCACACACAGTCATACTCTTTACATTCAAACTCACACACAGTCATACTCTTTAATATCAATCTCACACACAGTCATACTCTTTAATATCAATCTCACACACAGTCATACTCTTTACAATCAATCTCACACACAGTCATACTTTTTAATATCAATCTCACACACAGTCATACTCTTTAATATCAATCTCACACACAGTCATACTCTTTAATATCAATCTCACACACAGTCATACTTTTTAATATCAATCTCACACACAGTCATACTCTTTAATATCAATCTCACACACAGTCATGCTCTTTACAATCAATCTCACACACAGTCATACTTTTTAATATCAATCTCACACATAGTTTTGATTAGATTTATAATTTATTGCTCTCACATGCTCATTTTCTGTCCTTTAAGAACCAATGATACCTTTTTGTAACATTTCTGGCAATGCTAAAATCTTTTCTGCCGAATCTAGGAGTTGTAAACACCATCAGTTGCTCAGCAACAACACATCTGTTTGCACCGTGCTGCCAGTCATGAGAAGTGAATGGAACGAACCTAGACTACTGTATTTAGCTAGCTTTATGGTGGTGTTCAAGCTGAGGTTAATCAATAAATACGAACCTAGACTACTGTATTTAGCTAGCTTTATGGTGGTGTTCAAGCTGAGGTTAATCAATAAATACGAACCTAGACTACTGTATTTAGCTAGCTTTATGGTGGTGTTCAAGCTGAGGTTAATCAATAAATACGAACCCAGACTACTGTATTTAGCTAGCTTTATGGTGGTGTTCAAGCTGAGGTTAATCAATAAATACGAACCTAGACTACTGTATTTAGCTAGCTTTATGGTGGTGTTCAAGCTGAGGTTAATCAATAAATACGAACCTAGACTACTGTATTTAGCTAGCTTTATGGTGGTGTTCAAGCTGAGGTTAATCAATAAATACGAACCTAGACTACTGTATTTAGCTAGCTTTATGGTGGTGTTCAAGCTGAGGTTAATCAATAAATACGAACCTAGACTACTGTATTTAGCTAGCTTTATGGTGGTGTTCAAGCTGAGGTTAATCAATAAATACAAACCTAGACTACTGTATTTAGCTAGCTTTATGGTGGTGTTCAAGCTGAGGTTAATCAATAAATACGAACCTAGACTACTGTATTTAGCTAGCTTTATGGTGGTGTTCAAGCTGAGGTTAATCAATAAATACAAACCTAGACTACTGTATTTAGCTAGCTTTATGGTGGTGTTCAAGCTGAGGTTAATCAATAAATACGAACCTAGACTACTGTATTTAGCTAGCTTTATGGTGGTGTTCAAGCTGAGGTTAATCAATAAATACAAACCTAGACTACTGTATTTAGCTAGCTTTATGGTGGTGTTCAAGCTGAGGTTAATCAATAAATACGAACCTAGACTACTGTATTTAGCTAGCTTTATGGTGGTGTTCAAGCTGAGGTTAATCAATAAATACGAACCTAGACTACTGTATTTAGCTAGCTTTATGGTGGTGTTCAAGCTGAGGTTAATCAATAAATACGAACCTAGACTACTGTATTTAGCTAGCTTTATGGTGGTGTTCAAGCTGAGGTTAATCAATAAATACGAACCTAGACTACTGTATTTAGCTAGCTTTATGGTGGTGTTCAAGCTGAGGTTAATCAATAAATACGAACCTAGACTACTGTATTTAGCTAGCTTTATGGTGGTGTTCAAGCTGAGGTTAATCAATAAATACGAACCTAGACTACTGTATTTAGCTAGCTTTATGGTGGTGTTCAAGCTGAGGTTAATCAATAAATGCATGCAGATATTTTGATTAGCTAGGTAGCTAACTAGCTAACCTTACCTAGCTAATGTTAGCTTGCTTGTACAAATTGCAGCAGCTAGCCTCTGAAGCTAGCTAACACCAGTCATCAGAAAGCTATGTAGCTAAAGAACAGGCAAATAAAGGTAGCTCGCCAATAAATGCACTATTTTTTTTTTAATTAGCTAGATAGTTAGCCAACTGCCTACTTAACTAACATAACTTTATACCAGTCAGATGAGAGCTAATGTTGAGTAACTATCTAATCAACAAACAGGCTACCTAACTATATTTTACCAAGTAATGTTTTTCATAGAAGGTTGAAGTCATCATGTGTAAACTGCTGATCTAGAGACTTGTGTGTAATTGAGCACAAACATGCACAAATAAGATAGCGGACATTCCTGGCTGCTATGATATCTAGTTAACGTTAACTAGCTAGATAACGTTAGCCAACATAAAAATGCAACGTTAGCTAATGTGTATGGCCTGTTCATTTCACCGCAATACATGTTTTTTTAATTGCATAAAATATAGCTAGTACTTTAAGTTTAAAACCGCCAAACTGCCACGCTGCTCACATTCATTTGCACGGCACGGACCAAACTAAGGTAAGACGAGGTAGCTATATTTCAGACAGGAAAAACATTGCAGTTAGCTCTGCTACAACCACAGCAAGAGAAATATACAAACAAAATAGTTTTTGAACGAACACTTCAAGACTGTCCATTTAAATGGTCTGTTGACATCAGTGTTTTAAGAACGGAGTTGGTAGTGTAATGGTTAGAGGTACCATCTGTGTTACTGACTACTGTGGGTTTGCCTCCCGGAGAATACATTTCAACAGTTATTTTTTTCACTGTTGACATTGAGACTGGTGTTTTGCGTGTGTTCATTTTCTGTTATTTTAATTTGACAAAAACATGTGCTTTTCTTTCAAAAGCCATTTCAAAGTGACCCCAAACTTTTGAACGGTAGTGTACATTTTATATTTTGTGATAACTCACCATTGTTTACAGGTATTGTAGTACTAAGCCTCCAGTAAACTTTAAGGTACATTTTATATTTTGTGATAACTCACCATTGTTTACAGGTATTGTAGTACTAAGCCTCCAGTAAACTTTAAGGTACATTTTATATTTTGTGATAACTCACCATTGTTTACAGGTATTGTAGTACTAAGCCTCCAGTAAACTTTAAGGTACATTTTATATTTTGTGATAACTCACCATTGTTTACAGGTATTGTAGTACTAAGCCTCCAGTAAACTTTAAGGTACATTTTATATTTTGTGATAACTCACCATTGTTTACAGGTATTGTAGTACTAAGCCTCCAGTAAACTTTAAAGGTACATTTTATATTTTGTGATAACTCACCATTGTTTACAGGTATTGTAGTACTAAGCCTCCAGTAAACTTTAAGGTACATTTTATATTTTGTGATAACTCACCATTGTTTACAGGTATTGTAGTACTAAGCCTCCAGTAAACTTTAAGGTACATTTTATATTTTGTGATAACTCACCATTGTTTACAGGTATTGTAGTACTAAGCCTCCAGTAAACTTTAAGGTACATTTTATATTTTGTGATAACTCACCATTGTTTACAGGTATTGTAGTACTAAGCCTCCAGTAAACTTTAAGGTACATTTTATATTTTGTGATAACTCACCATTGTTTACAGGTATTGTAGTACTAAGCCTCCAGTAAACTTTAAGGTACATTTTATATTTTGTGATAACTCACCATTGTTTACAGGTATTGTAGTACTAAGCCTCCAGTAAACTTTAAGGTACATTTTATATTTTGTGATAACTCACCATTGTTTACAGGTATTGTAGTACTAAGCCTCCAGTAAACTTTAAGGTACATTTTATATTTTGTGATAACTCACCATTGTTTACAGGTATTGTAGTACTAAGCCTCCAGTAAACTTTAAGGTACATTTTATATTTTGTGATAACTCACCATTGTTTACAGGTATTGTAGTACTAAGCCTCCAGTAAACTTTAAGGTACATTTTATATTTTGTGATAACTCACCATTGTTTACAGGTATTGTAGTACTAAGCCTCCAGTAAACTTTAAAGGTACATTTTATATTTTGTGATAACTCACCATTGTTTACAGGTATTGTAGTACTAAGCCTCCAGTAAACTTTAAGGTACATTTTATATTTTGTGATAACTCACCATTGTTTACAGGTATTGTAGTACTAAGCCTCCAGTAAACTTTAAGGTACATTTTATATTTTGTGATAACTCACCATTGTTTACAGGTATTGTAGTACTAAGCCTCCAGTAAACTTTAAGGTACATTTTATATTTTGTGATAACTCACCATTGTTTACAGGTATTGTAGTACTAAGCCTCCAGTAAACTTTAAGGTACATTTTATATTTTGTGATAACTCACCATTGTTTACAGGTATTGTAGTACTAAGCCTCCAGTAAACTTTAAGGTACATTTTATATTTTGTGATAACTCACCATTGTTTACAGGTATTGTAGTACTAAGCCTCCAGTAAACTTTAAGGTACATTTTATATTTTGTGATAACTCACCATTGTTTACAGGTATTGTAGTACTAAGCCTCCAGTAAACTTTAAGGTACATTTTATATTTTGTGATAACTCACCATTGTTTACAGGTATTGTAGTACTAAGCCTCCAGTAAACTTTAAGGTACATTTTATATTTTGTGATAACTCACCATTGTTTACAGGTATTGTAGTACTAAGCCTCCAGTAAACTTTAAGGTACATTTTATATTTTGTGATAACTCACCATTGTTTACAGGTATTGTAGTACTAAGCCTCCAGTAAACTTTAAGGTACATTTTATATTTTGTGATAACTCACCATTGTTTACAGGTATTGTAGTACTAAGCCTCCAGGAAACTTTAAGGTACATTTTATATTTTGTGATAACTCACCATTGTTTACAGGTATTGTAGTACTAAGCCTCCAGGAAACTTTAAGGTACATTTTATATTTTGTGATAACTCACCATTGTTTACAGGTATTGTAGTACTAAGCCTCCAGTAAACTTTAAGGTACATTTTATATTTTGTGATAACTCACCATTGTTTACAGGTATTGTAGTACTAAGCCTCCAGTAAACTTTAAGGTACATTTTATATTTTGTGATAACTCACCATTGTTTACAGGTATTGTAGTACTAAGCCTCCAGTAAACTTTAAGGTACATTTATATTTTGTGATAACTCACCATTGTTTACAGGTATTGTAGTACTAAGCCTCCAGTAAACTTTAAGGTACATTTTATATTTTGTGATAACTCACCATTGTTTACAGGTATTGTAGTACTAAGCCTCCAGTAAACTTTAAGGTACATTTTATATTTTGTGATAACTCACCATTGTTTACAGGTATTGTAGTACTAAGCCTCCAGTAAACTTTAAGGTACATTTTATATTTTGTGATAACTCACCATTGTTTACAGGTATTGTAGTACTAAGCCTCCAGTAAACTTTAAGGTACGTTTTATATTTTGTGATAACTCACCATTGTTTACAGGTATTGTAGTACTAAGCCTCCAGTAAACTTTAAGGTACATTTTATATTTTGTGATAACTCACCATTGTTTACAGGTATTGTAGTACTAAGCCTCCAGTAAACTTTAAGGTACATTTTATATTTTGTGATAACTCACCATTGTTTACAGGTATTGTAGTACTAAGCCTCCAGTAAACTTTAAGGTACATTTTATATTTTGTGATAACTCACCATTGTTTACAGGTATTGTAGTACTAAGCCTCCAGTAAACTTTAAGGTACATTTTATATTTTGTGATAACTCACCATTGTTTACAGGTATTGTAGTACTAAGCCTCCAGTAAACTTTAAAGGTACATTTTATATTTTGTGATAACTCACCATTGTTTACAGGTATTGTAGTACTAAGCCTCCAGTAAACTTTAAGGTACATTTTATATTTTGTGATAACTCACCATTGTTTACAGGTATTGTAGTACTAAGCCTCCAGTAAACTTTAAGGTACATTTTATATTTTGTGATAACTCACCATTGTTTACAGGTATTGTAGTACTAAGCCTCCAGTAAACTTTAAGGTACATTTTATATTTTGTGATAACTCACCATTGTTTACAGGTATTGTAGTACTAAGCCTCCAGTAAACTTTAAGGTACATTTTATATTTTGTGATAACTCACCATTGTTTACAGGTATTGTAGTACTAAGCCTCCAGTAAACTTTAAGGTACATTTTATATTTTGTGATAACTCACCATTGTTTACAGGATTGTAGTACTAAGCCTCCAGGAAACTTTAAGGTACATTTTATATTTTGTGATAACTCACCATTGTTTACAGGTATTGTAGTACTAAGCCTCCAGGAAACTTTAAGGTACATTTTATATTTTGTGATAACTCACCATTGTTTACAGGTATTGTAGTACTAAGCCTCCAGTAAACTTTAAGGTACATTTTATATTTTGTGATAACTCACCATTGTTTACAGGTATTGTAGTACTAAGCCTCCAGTAAACTTTAAGGTACATTTTATATTTTGTGATAACTCACCATTGTTTACAGGTATTGTAGTACTAAGCCTCCAGTAAACTTTAAGGTACATTTTATATTTTGTGATAACTCACCATTGTTTACAGGTATTGTAGTACTAAGCCTCCAGTAAACTTTAAGGTACATTTTATATTTTGTGATAACTCACCATTGTTTACAGGTATTGTAGTACTAAGCCTCCAGTAAACTTTAAGGTACGTTTTATATTTTGTGATAACTCACCATTGTTTACAGGTATTGTAGTACTAAGCCTCCAGTAAACTTTAAGGTACATTTTATATTTTGTGATAACTCACCATTGTTTACAGGTATTGTAGTACTAAGCCTCCAGTAAACTTTAAGGTACATTTTATATTTTGTGATAACTCACCATTGTTTACAGGTATTGTAGTACTAAGCCTCCAGTAAACTTTAAGGTACATTTTATATTTTGTGATAACTCACCATTGTTTACAGGTATTGTAGTACTAAGCCTCCAGTAAACTTTAAGGTACATTTTATATTTTGTGATAACTCACCATTGTTTACAGGTATTGTAGTACTAAGCCTCCAGTAAACTTTAAGGTACATTTTATATTTTGTGATAACTCACCATTGTTTACAGGTATTGTAGTACTAAGCCTCCAGTAAACTTTAAGGTACATTTTATATTTTGTGATAACTCACCATTGTTTACAGGTATTGTAGTACTAAGCCTCCAGTAAACTTTAAGGTACATTTTATATTTTGTGATAACTCACCATTGTTTACAGGTATTGTAGTACTAAGCCTCCAGTAAACTTTAAGGTACATTTTATATTTTGTGATAACTCACCATTGTTTACAGGTATTGTAGTACTAAGCCTTCAGTAAACTTTAAGGTACATTTTATATTTTGTGATAACTCACCATTGTTTACAGGTATTGTAGTACTAAGCCTCCAGTAAACTTTAAGGTACATTTTATATTTTGTGATAACTCACCATTGTTTACAGGTATTGTAGTACTAAGCCTCCAGTAAACTTTAAGGTACATTTTATATTTTGTGATAACTCACCATTGTTTACAGGTATTGTAGTACTAAGCCTCCAGTAAACTTTAAGGTACATTTTATATTTTGTGATAACTCACCATTGTTTACAGGTATTGTAGTACTAAGCCTCCAGTAAACTTTAAGGTACATGTTTAGGTAAATAGTTCATGGGTAATGTTGATTATTTGTGTGTTTTCCAGGAGCTCGATTGTACTCCATATTAGCTTAAATGGGTCTCTTGTTTTTCACTTCTCTGGAAAATCAGCTTTTAATATTAAATAAATACTAATAACTACATTACTTTATTGTTCATTTTTACGTCACTTTTATTGCTGTTAATCTGTATTATAATGTTGTATAATAATGTTATTGCTGTTATTATTATAATGTTGTATAATAATGTTATTGCTGTTATTATTATAATGTTGTATAATAATGTTATTGCTGTTATTATTATAATGTTGTATAATAATGTTATTGCTGTTATGCTGTAATATAATGTTGTATAATAATGTTATTGCTGTTATTATTATAATGTTGTATAATAATGTTATTGCTGTTATTATTATAATGTTGTATAATAATGTTATTGCTGTTATGCTGTAATATAATGTTGTATAATAATGTTATTGTTGTAAATATTAAAATGTTTTATAATAATCAACTCAAAATCAAATCAAATTTTATTGGTCACATTCACATGGTTATCAGATGTTAAACGCGAGTGTAGCGAAATGCTTGTGCTTCTAGGTCGAACAGTGCAGTAATATCTAACATGTAATCTAACAATTCTCCAACAACTACCTAATACACACAAATCTAAAGGGGTGAATGAGAATATGTACATATAACTATATGGTTGAGCAATGGCCGAGCGGCACAGGCAAGGTGCAATATATGGTATAAAATACAGTACATGAGATATGAGTCATGTAATATGTGTTTTTAAAGTGGCTTTATTTAAAGTGACTAGTGGTCCATTTATTAAAGTGACCAGTGTAGGGGAAATTTCCTGTATTTACCAAATCATGACCAACACACGAGTCAGAGTTATCATAAAGTCCATCTTTAATTATTATGAGCTTCATCACAACCCTGTGACTCTCACATCAATTCAGTGTCTATTAAGGAATTCTCTGAGAGTCCCTTACACATCGCAACTGAGATGCTTTATAGGAAAGACACACATAGCCAGACAGCATTGGTTATAAATTATCGTTCAGCTTTGGTCTCCTAAACTATGGTCTTATCTCGCTCTTGGTACCACTCAGGACCAACACCATTACCCCACCCAATGGCATATATCAAATACACCCCCCCCCCCTGGACAAGATCACTGACTGGCACACAGACATTGTGGAGCCAATCATCCCTTCACATGGTTTAAAAGATATGTTTACACATGACACATTGACAGATAAGTGTAACGACGTTCGTCTGTTGAATGAAGAGAGTCGGACCGAAATGCAGCGTGTAGGTTACTCATGACTTTAATGAATGACAACGGTACATGAAATAACTGAATTACGAAAACAACAAACGAAACGTGAACTAATTACAGCCTATCTGGTGACTACAACACAGAGACAGGAACAAACACCCACAAAATACACCGCGAACTCAGGCTACCTAAATACGGTTCCCAATCCGAGACAACGAGAATCACCTGACTCCAATTGAGAACCGCCTCAGGCAGCCAAGCCTAACTAGACACACCCCTAATCATACACAATCCCAATGCATACAAACCCCAATAAGAAACACAACATATAAACCCATGTCACACCCTGGCCTACCCAAACATATAACAAAAACACAAAATACAATGACCAAGGCGTGACAATGTGGAACTCCTTCAAGACGGTTGGAAAACCATTCCAGGTGAAGCTGGTTGAGGGAATGCCAAGAGTGTGCAAAGCTGTCATCAAGGCAAAGGGTGGATATATTTTGATTTGTTTAACAATTCTTTGGTTACTACATGATATCATATGTGTTATTTCATAATGTTGATGTCACGCCCTGACCTTAGTATTCTGTGTTTTCTTTATTATTTTGGTTAGGCCAGGGTGTGACATGGGTGATTTATTGTGTGTTGTCTTGTCTAGGGGTTTATTAGATTTATGGGGTTGTGTTCAGTATAGTTGTCTAGGAAAGTCTATGGTTGCCTAGAGTGGTTCTCAATCAGAGGCAGGTGTTTATCGTTGTCTCTGATTGGGAACCATATTTAGGAAGCCATATTCCTTGGGTAATTCGTGGGTGATTGTCTCCTGTGTCAGTGTTTGTACCACACGGGACTGTTTCGGGTTTCACGGTTCTTGTTTATTTTGTAGTTTAATCATGTATAGTTTTTCTTATAAAAAAAACATGAATTATAACCACACTGCGTTTTGGTCCTCCTCTCCTTCCCAGGAACAATCCCGTTACAGTTGCTGTCTTTACTATTATTCTACAATCTAGAAAATAGTAAAAATAAAGAAAAACACTTGAATGAGTAAATGATATAAGGTGATTAAATAAGATTAAATAAGCTTGGTTCATGACCATCTGTGCTCTCAGTACAGTACACTACACTCCTTGGTTCATGACCATCTGTGCTCTCAGTACAGTACTACAGTCCTTGGTTCATGACCATCTGTGCTCTCAGTACAGTACTACAGTCCTTGGTTCATGGCCATCTGTGCTCTCAGTACAGTACTACAGTCCTTGGTTCATGACCATCTGTGCTCTCAGTACAGTACTACAGTCCTTGGTTCATGGCCATCTGTGCTCTCAGTACAGTACTACAGTCCTTGGTTCATGACCATCTGTGCTCTCAGTACAATACACTACAGTCCTTGGTTCATGGCCATCTGTGCTCTCAGTACAGTACTACAGTCCTTGGTTCATGACCATCTGTGCTCTCAGTACAGTACTACAGTCCTTGGTTCATGACCATCTGTGCTCTCAGTACAGTACTACAGTCCTTGGTTCATGGCCATCTGTGCTCTCAGTACAGTACTACAGTCCTTGGTTCATGGCCATCTGTGCTCTCAGTACAGTACTACAGTCCTTGGTTGATGGCCATCTGTGCTCTCAGTACAGTACTACACTCCTTGGTTCATGACCATCTGTGCTCTCAGTACAGTACTACAGTCCTTGGTTCATGACCATCTGTGCTCTCAGTACAGTACTACAGTCCTTGGTTCATGACCATCTGTGCTCTCAGTACAGTACACTACAGTCCTGAATTCTGCTGATACAGAGCGTTGATAGATTGAACTATTCAATATGAGAAGTCCCTCTTGACTTTTTCACTGCTTATAATTAACTTCCGCTGTAAATATACAATTACCAAACGGGTTAGCGCTTCGACCGCCAGTCGATTTACGGTTGTTCTGCGGTACGGTCGATAAGTTCCTCACTGGCTTTCTCCCTTGCTAATTGGCTAGGAAGGAGAAGATAAACTAAGTGTGTGTGTGTGTGTGTGTGTGTGTGTGTGTGTGTGTGTGTGTGTGTGTGTGTGTGTGTGTGTGTGTGTGTGTGTGTGTGTGTGTGTGTGTGTGTGTGTGTGTGTGTGTGTGTGTGTGTGTGTGTGTGTGTGTGTGTGTGTGTGTGTGCGTGTGCGTGTGTGCGTGCGTGTGTGCGTGCGTGCGTGTGTGTGTGAGACAGACCATATAGCCATAGTGTAGCTGGTGTGTAGATGGGATGACCGACTAGAGCAGACTAGTAGTGGAATGTTTCTATTAAAAGGGCACAGAGTGTCATTGGGTTATTTAGCGGGACAGGGCTGGGTTACAGAGCAGACAGGTAGAGGTTGGCAGTCGGTCAGGACAGGGCTGAGTTACAGAGCAGACAGGTAGAGGTTGGCAGTGGGACAGGACAGGGCTGGGTTACAGAGCACACAGGTAGAGGTTGGCAGTGGGTCAGGACAGGGCTGGGTTACAGAGCAGACAGGTAGAGGTTGGCAGTGGGTCAGGACAGGGCTGAGTTACAGAGCAGACAGGTAGAGGTTGGCAGTGGGACAGGACAGGGCTGGGTTACAGAGCAGACAGGTAGAGGTTGGCAGTGGGTCAGGACAGGGCTGAGTTACAGAGCAGACAGGTAGAGGTTGGCAGTGGGACAGGACAGGGCTGGGTTACAGAGCACACAGGTAGAGGTTGGCAGTGGGTCAGGACAGGGCTGAGTTACAGAGCAGACAGGTAGAGGTTGGCAGTGGGACAGGACAGGGCTGGGTTACAGAGCAGACAGGTAGAGGTTGGCAGTGGGACAGGACGGGGCTGGGTTACAGAGCACACAGGTAGAGGTTGGTAGTGGGTCAGTGGTGAATGATGGGTGCAGACAGCCTGGAAGACAGCTTACTCATTGCAATCGCCATGGCCCTCGTCTATTCTATTTTACTGTTTTCTTTTTCGATTTGTATTATTTTCTATTCTATTTTAATAGAAAAATAAGAGTAGATAATTGTGTGAAAGGAAAATGGCATGATCGCATAATTCCTTCTCTCATTTACGCGCTCTCCTCCTCTCACCTTTTCCCTTTGCTTGTGGACTTCAGTGCACAACGAGTCAGCTGTCTGTGACCAGGCAAAAAAAAAAGTTCAAGCAAAATCTTTATATCATAACCGCTGACCGCTACACACAGCCAACATCGTTGTCACCATATTAGCTAACGTCATAGTCAACATAGCTACTCGAACTAATATATTACTAAACCCGCTACAATGATGCAGTACAGTATACAGTCAGCATGCAGTTTAGCAGATCCCCCGGCGAGCCCTGGTGGCAAAAAAAATAATAAAACCAAAAGTTTACCTTGACTTGGAAGAGTTCCAGTGTTGGATAGCCTTAGCCAGCTAGCTAACATAGCATCCCTCTCTGTTGGATAGCCATAGCCTGCTAGCTAACATAGCATCCCTCTCTGTTGGATAGCCTTAGCCAGCTAGCTAACATATCATCCCTCTCTGTTGGATAGCCTTAGCCAGCTAGCTAACATATCATCCCTCTCTGTTGGATAGCCTTAGCCAGCTAGCTAACATATCATCCCTCTCTGTTGGATAGCCTTAGCCAGCTAGCTAACATATCATCCCTCTCTGTTGGATAGCCTTAGCCAGCTAGCTAACATATCATCCCTCTCTGTTGGATAGCCTTAGCCAGCTAGCTAACATATCATCCCTCTCTGTTGGATAGCCTTAGCCAGCTAGCTAACATATCATCCCTCTCTGTTGGATAGCCTTAGCCAGCTAGCTAACATAGCATCCCTCTCTGTTGGATAGCTTTAGCCAGCTAGCTAACATAGCATCCCTCTCTGTTGGATAGCCTTAGCCAGCTAGCTAACATAGCATCCCTCTCTGTTGGATAGCTTTAGCCAGCTAGCTAACATAACATCCCTCTCTTTTGGATAGCCTTAGCCAGCTAGCTAACATAACATCCCCCTCTGTTGGATAGCCTTAGCCAGCTAGCTAACATAGCATCCCTCTCTGTTGGATAGCCTTAGCCAGCTAGCTAACATATCATCCCTCTCTGTTGTATAGCCTTAGCCAGCTAGCTGACATAGCATCCCTCTCTGTTGGATAGCCTTAGCCAGCTAGCTAACATAGCATCCCTCTCTGTTGGATAGCCTTAGCCAGCTAGCTAACATAGCATCCCTCTCTGTTGGATAGCCTTAGCCAGCTAGCTAACATATCATCCCTCTCTGTTGTATAGCCTTAGCCAGCTAGCTGACATAGCATCCCTCTCTGTTGGATAGCCTTAGCCAGCTAGCTAACATAGCATCCCTCTCTGTTTGAGCCGGGTGTTTAAGTAGGCTAAACTAGCGATGTGCATTCACTAGCTAAGTGAATGTGAAAGGGAAGAAAATACAATGATCTCTCTTTCTTGCTTCTACTTCATTAATTATTGTCTTTCTCTCTCTCTTTGAGTCAAACACCGACTACATTTTATCCACTGCATTGCTAGCTAGCTATAGTTTACGCTTTCAGTACTAGATTCATTATCTGATCCTTTGATTGGGTGGACAACATGTTCGTTCACGCTGCAAGAGCTCTGATAGGTTGAAGGACGTCCTGCAGAAGTTATCATAATTACTGTGTAAGTCTTTGGAAGGAGGTGAGAACCATGAGCCTCCTAGGTTTTGTATTGAAGTTAATGTACCCAGAGGAGGACGGAAGCTAGCTGTCCTCCGAGTGCTACACCATGGTGCTACCCTACAGAGTGCTGTTGAGGCTACTGTGGACATTAATTGCAAAACATTCTGTTTTAATAATCAATTATTTGGTGACGTGAAAATATTGTCTAGTTTTTTAAAATGCTAACTTTTTAATGTTTCACTATTTAAAAAATGTAATTCACTGAGGAGGATGGTCCTCCCCTTCCTCCTCTGAGGAACCGCCACTGCTCTGTACACATGCTGTTCTCTGCTTGCGTGCTGTTCTCCTGACAGGACAGATTTGTCTCGTATACTGAAGTGCCGGCAGCTGATGTCTGCTGTCTGCTGTCTGCTGGTGCTCATCACTGTTGTCTCATGGATTAGGCCTGTAGGAATTACTCCTACCAACATCCCAGTCTCAGCCGTTACACATGTTTAGTAACTGTTAGCACAATGACTGACATTCTGACACTGGCATATGCAGTGCTTGACCTGGACTGAAACAAGTACCGGAACTCTCTTTGGGTGCCGGTACTGTTTATATTTAGGTACAAGGAACACCTCAATCTAATATTCTATAGGAGGTGCCGAACTCAAGCAGAATAAATTGTGAGGTTTCTGGTACTCAGTTTCGGTGAGCTCCTGATCAAGTGAAGTACGTATAGTATAGTACGGGGGATATGTACGTATAGTATAGTACTGGGGATATATATGTATAGTATAGTATGGGGGATATGTATGTATAGTATAGTACTGGGGATATGTATGTATAGTATAGTACGGGTGATATGTATGTATAGTACTGGGGATATATATGTATAGTATAGTACTGGGGATATGTATAGTATAGTATTGGGGATATGTATGTATAGTATAGTACTGGGGATATATATGTATAGTATAGTACTGGGGATATGTATGTATAGTATAGTATTGGGGATATGTATGTATAGTATAGTACTGGGGATATATATGTATAGTATAGTACTGGGGATATGTATGTATAGTATAGTACTGGGGATATGTATGTATAGTATAGTACGGGTGATATGCATGTATAGTACTGGGGATATATATGTATAGTATAGTACTGGGGATATGTATGTATAGTATAGTACTGGGGATATGTATGTATAGTATAGTATGGGGGATATGTATAGTATAGTATTGGGGATATGTATGTATAGTATAGTATAGTATGGGGGATATGTATGTATAGTATAGTACTGGGGATATGTATGTATAGTATAGTATGGGGGATATGTATAGTATAGTATTGGGGATATGTATGTATAGTATAGTATGGTATGGGGGATATGTATGTATAGTATAGTACTGGGGATATGTATGTATAGTATAGTATAGTACTGGTGATATGTATAGTATAGTATTGGGGATATGTATGTATGTATAGTATAGTATAGTATAGTATAGTATAGTATGGGGGATATGTATGTATAGTATAGTACTGGGGATATGTATGTATAGTATAGTATAGTATTGGGGATATGTATGTATAGTATAGTATGGGGGATATGTATGTATAGTATAGTACTGGGGATATGTATGTATAGTATAGTATGGGGGATATGTATAGTATAGTATTGGGGATATGTATGTATAGTATAGTATAGTATGGGGGATATGTATGTATAGTATAGTACTGGGTATATGTATGTATAGTATAGTATAGTACTGGGGATATGTGTGTATAGTATAGTACTGGGGATATGTATAGTACTTGGGATATATATGTATAGTATAGTATGGGGGATATGTATAGTATAGTATTGGGGATATGTATGTATAGTATAGTATAGTATGGGGGATATGTATGTATAGTATAGTACTGGGTATATGTATGTATAGTATAGTATAGTACTGGGGATATGTATGTATAGTATAGTACTGGGGATATGTATGTATAGTATAGTACTGGGGATATGTATGTATAGTATAGTATAGTACTGGGGATATATATGTATGTATAGTACTGGGGATATGTATAGTATAGTATAGTATAGCATAGTATAGTATAGCATAGTATAGTATAGTATAGTATAGTATAGTATAGTACTGTGGATATGTATGTATAGTATAGTACTGGGGATATGTACGTATAGTATTGTATTGGGGATATGTATGTATAGTACTGGGGATATGTATGTATAGTATAGTACTGGGGATATGTATGTATAGTATAGTATAGTACTGGGGATATATATGTATGTATAGTACTGGGGATATGTATAGTATAGTATAGTACTGGGGATATGTATGTATAGTATAGTACTGGGGATATGTATGTATGGTATAGTATAGTACTGGGGATATGTATGTATAGTATAGTACTGGGGATATGTATGTATAGTATAGTACTGGGGATATGTATGTATAGTATAGTACTGGGGATATGTATGTATAGTATAGTACTGGGGATATGTATGTATAGTATAGTACTGGGGATATGTATGTATAGTACTGGGGATATATATGTATAGTATAGTACTGGGGATATATATGTATAGTATAGTATTGGGGATATGTATGTATAGTATAGTACTGGGGATATATATGTATAGTATAGTACTGGGGATATGTATGTATAGTATAGTACTGGGGATATGTATGTATAGTATAGTATGGGGGATATGTATGTATAGTATAGTACTGGGGATATGTATGTATAGTATAGTACGGGTGATATGTATGTATAGTACTGGGGATATATATGTATAGTATAGTACTGGGGATATGTATAGTATAGTATTGGGATATGTATGTATAGTATAGTATAGTACTGGGGATATGTATGTATAGTATAGTACTGGGGATATGTATAGTATAGTATGGGGGATATGTATGTATAGTATAGTACTGGGGATATGTATGTATAGTATAGTATGGGTGATATGTATGTATAGTACTGGGGATATATATGTATAGTATAGTACTGGGGATATGTATGTATAGTATAGTACTGGGGATATGTATGTATAGTATAGTATGGGGGATATGTATGTATAGTATAGTACTGGGGATATGTATGTATAGTATAGTACGGGTGATATGTATGTATAGTACTGGGGATATATATGTATAGTATAGTACTGGGGATATGTATAGTATAGTATTGGGATATGTATGTATAGTATAGTATAGTACTGGGGATATGTATAGTATAGTATTGGGATATGTATGTATAGTATAGTATAGTACTGGGGATATGTATGTATAGTATAGTACTGGGGATATGTATGTATAGTATAGTACTGGGGATATGTATGTATAGTACTGGGGATATATATGTATAGTATAGTACTGGGGATATGTACGTATAGTATAGTACTGGGGATATGTACGTATAGTATAGTACTGGAGATATGTATGTATAGTATAGTACTGGGGATATGTATGTATAGTATAGTACTGGGGATATGTATAGTATAGTACTGGGGATATGTATGTATAGTATAGTACTGGGGATATGTATGTATAGTATAGTACTGGGGATATGTATGTATAGTATAGTACTGGGGATATGTACGTATAGTATAGTACTGGGGATATATATGTATAGTATAGTACTGGGGATATGTATGTATAGTATAGTACTGGGGATATGTATGTATAGTATAGTATGGGGGATATGTATAGTATAGTATTGGGGATATGTATGCATAGTATAGTACTGGGGATATGTATGTATAGTATAGTACTGGGGATATGTATAGTATAGTATTGGGGATATGTATGCATAGTATAGTACTGGGGATATGTATGTATAGTATAGTATGGGTGATATGTATGTATAGTACTGGGGATATATATGTATAGTATAGTACTGGGGATATGTATGTATAGTATAGTACTGGGGATATAATAATAATAATAATAATAATATATGCCATTTAGCAGACGCTTTTATCCAAAGCGACTTACAGTCATGTGTGCATACATTCTACGTATGGGTGGTCCCGGGGATCGAACCCACTACCCTGGCGTTACAAGCGCCATGATATGTATGTATAGTATAGTATGGGGGATATGTATGTATAGTATAGTACTGGGGATATGTATGTATAGTATAGTACGGGTGATATGTATGTATAGTACTGGGGATATATATGTATAGTATAGTACTGGGGATATGTATAGTATAGTATTGGGATATGTATGTATAGTATAGTATAGTACTGGGGATATGTATAGTATAGTATTGGGATATGTATGTATAGTATAGTATAGTACTGGGGATATGTATGTATAGTATAGTACTGGGGATATGTATGTATAGTATAGTACTGGGGATATGTATGTATAGTACTGGGGATATATATGTATAGTATAGTACTGGGGATATGTATGTATAGTATAGTACTGGGGATATGTACGTATAGTATAGTACTGGAGATATGTATGTATAGTATAGTACTGGGGATATGTATGTATAGTATAGTACTGGGGATATGTATAGTATAGTACTGGGGATATGTATGTATAGTATAGTACTGGGGATATGTATGTATAGTATAGTACTGGGGATATGTATGTATAGTATAGTACTGGGGATATGTATGTATAGTATAGTACTGGGGATATATACGTATAGTATAGTACTGGGGATATATATGTATAGTATAGTACTGGGGATATGTATGTATAGTATAGTACTGGGGATATGTATATAGTATAGTATAGTATAGTACTGGGGATATGTATGTATAGTATAGTACTGGGGATATGTATGTATAGTATAGTACTGGGGATATGTATAGTATAGTATTGGGGATATGTATGCATAGTATAGTACTGGGGATATGTATGTATAGTATAGTATGGGTGATATGTATGTATAGTACTGGGGATATATATGTATAGTATAGTACTGGGGATATGTATAGTATAGTACTGGGGATATGTACGTATAGTATAGTACTGGGGATATGTATGTATAGTATAGTACTGGGGATATGTATGTATAGTATAGTATGGGGATATGTACGTATAGTATAGTATGGGGGATATGTATAGTATAGTATTGGGGATATGTATAGTATAGTATATGTATGTATAGTATAGTACTGGGGATATGTATGTATAGTATAGTACTGGGGATATGTATGTATAGTATAGTACTGGGGATATGTATGTATAGTATAGTACTGGGGATATGTATGTATAGTATAGTACTGGGGATATGTATGTATATGTATGTATAGTATAGTACTGGGGATATGTATGTATAGTATAGTACTGGGGATATGTATGTATAGTATAGTACTGGGGATATGTATGTATAGTATAGTACGGGTGTATAGTATAGTACTGGGGATATGTATAGTATAGTATATATGTATAGTATAGTATTGGGATATGTATGTATAGTATAGTACTGGGGATATGTATGTATAGTATAGTACTGGGGATATGTATGTATAGTATAGTATGGGGATATGTATGTATAGTACTGGGGATATGTATGTATAGTATAGTACTGGGGTATATAGTATGGGGATATATGTATAGTATAGTATAGTACTGGGGATATGTATGTATAGTATAGTATTGGGATATGTATGTATAGTATAGTATAGTACTGGGGATATGTATGTATAGTATAGTACTGGGGATATGTATAGTATAGTATGGGGATATGTATGTATAGTATAGTACTGGGGATATGTATGTATAGTATAGTATGGGGATATGTGTATAGTATAGTACTGGGGATATGTATGTATAGTATAGTACTGGGGATATGTATGTATAGTATAGTACTGGGGATATGTATGTATAGTATAGTATGGGGATATGTATGTATAGTATAGTACTGGGGATATGTATGTATAGTATAGTATATGTATAGTATGTATAGTATAGTACTGGGGATATGTATAGTATAGTATTGGGATATGTATGTATAGTATAGTATAGTACTGGGGATATGTATAGTATAGTATTGGGATATGTATGTATAGTATAGTATAGTACTGGGGATATGTATGTATAGTATAGTACTGGGGATATGTATGTATAGTATAGTATGGGGATATGTATGTATAGTATAGTACTGGGGATATGTATGTATAGTATAGTACTGGGGATATGTATGTATAGTATAGTACTGGGGATATGTATGTATAGTATAGTACTGGGGATATGTATGTATAGTATAGTACTGGGGATATGTATGTATAGTATAGTACTGGGGATATGTATGTATAGTATAGTACTGGGGATATGTATGTATAGTATAGTACTGGGGATATGTATGTATAGTATAGTACTGGGGATATGTATGTATAGTATAGTACTGGGGATATGTATAGTATAGTATAGTACTGGGGATATGTATGTATAGTATAGTACTGGGGATATGTATGTATAGTATAGTACTGGGGATATGTATGTATAGTATAGTACTGGGGATATGTATATAGTATGGGGATATGTATGTATAGTATAGGGGGATATGTATGTATAGTATAGTACTGGGGATATATAGTATGTATAGTATAGTATGGGGATATGTATGTATAGTACTGGGGATATATATGTATAGTATAGTACTGGGGATATGTATAGTATAGTACTGGGGATATGTATGTATAGTATAGTATGGGGATATGTATGTATAGTATAGTACTGGGGATATGTATGTATAGTATAGTACTGGGGGATATGTATGTATAGTATAGTACTGGGGATATATATGTATAGTATAGTACTGGGGATATGTATGTATAGTATAGGGATATGTGTATAGTATAGTATATACTGGGGATATGTATAGTATAGTATGGGATATGTATGTATAGTATAGTATAGTACTGGGGATATGTATGTATAGTATAGTACTGGGGATATGTATGTATAGTATAGTACTGGGGATATGTATGTATAGTATAGTACTGGGGATATGTATGTATAGTATAGTACTGGGGATATGTATATAGTATAGTACTGGGGATATGTATGTATAGTATAGTACTGGGGATATGTATGTATAGTATAGTACTGGGGATATGTATGTATAGTATAGTACTGGGGATATGTATGTATAGTACTGGGGATATGTATGTATAGTATAGTACTGGGGATATGTATGTATAGTATAGTACTGGGGATATGTATGTATAGTATAGTACTGGGGATATGTATGTATAGTATAGTACTGGGGATATGTATGTATAGTATAGTACTGGGGATATGTATGTATAGTATAGTACTGGGGATATGTATGTATAGTATAGTACTGGGGATATGTATGTATAGGGATATGTATGTATAGTATAGTACTGGGGATATGTATGTATAGTATTGGGGATATGTATGTATAGTATAGTACTGGGGATATGTATGTATAGTATAGTACTGGGGATATAGTATAGTATTGGGGATATGTATAGTATAGTACTGGGGATATGTATGTATAGTATAGTACTGGGGATATGTATAGTATAGTATGGGGATATGTATGTATAGTATAGTACTGGGGATATGTATGTATAGTATAGTACTGGGGATATGTATGTATAGTATAGTACTGGGGATATGTATGTATAGTATAGTATGGGGTATATGTGGGGATATGTATAGTATAGTACTGGGGATATGTATGTATAGTATAGTATTGGGGATATAGTATAGTATAGTATAGTATATGTATGTATAGTATAGTACTGGGGATATGTATGTATAGTATAGTACTGGGGATATGTATGTATAGTATAGTACTGGGGATATGTATGTATAGTATAGTACTGGGGATATGTATGTATAGTATAGTACTGGGGATATGTATGTATAGTATAGTACTGGGGATATGTATGTATAGTATATATGTATGTATAGTATAGGGGGATATGTATGTATAGTATAGTACTGGGGATATGTATGTATAGTATAGTATAGTATAGTACTGGGGATATGTATGTATAGTATAGTACTGGGGATATGTATGTATAGTATAGTACTGGGGATATGTATGTATAGTATAGTACTGGGGATATGTATGTATAGTATAGTACTGGGGATATGTATGTATAGTATAGTACTGGGGATATGTATGTATAGTATAGTACTGGGGATATGTATGTATAGTATAGTACTGGGGATATGTATGTATAGTATAGTATTGGGGATATGTATGTATAGTATAGTACTGGGGATATGTATGTATAGTATAGTACTGGGGATATGTATGTATAGTATAGTACTGGGGATATGTATGTATAGTATAGTACTGGGGATATGTATGTATAGTATAGTACTGGGGATATGTATGTATAGTATAGTACTGTATGTATGTATAGTATAGTATGGGGGATATGTATAGTATAGTATTGGGGATATGTATGTATAGTATAGTATAGTGGGGATATGTATGTATAGTATAGTACTGGGGATATGTATGTATAGTATAGTATGGGGATATGTATGTATAGGGGATATGTATGTATAGTATAGTATGGGGGGGATATGTATGTATAGTATAGTACTGGGGATATGTATGTATAGTATAGTATGGGGGATATGTATAGTATAGTATTGGGGATATGTATGTATAGTATAGTATAGTATAGTATAGTATAGTATAGTATAGTATAGTATAGTATGGGGGATATGTATGTATAGTATAGTACTGGGGATATGTATGTATAGTATTGGGGATATGTATGTATAGTATAGTATGGGGGATATGTATGTATAGTATAGTACTGGGGATATGTATGTATAGTATAGTATGGGGATATGTATAGTATAGTATTGGGGATATGTATGTATAGTATAGTATAGTATGGGGGATATGTATATAGTATAGTATGGGGGATATGTATAGTATAGTATTGGGGATATGTATGTATAGTATAGTATAGTGTATAGTATAGTATAGTATAGTATAGTATAGTATAGTATAGTATAGTATAGTATGGGGATATGTATGTATAGTATAGTATATATGTATGTATAGTATTGGGGATATGTATGTATAGTATAGTATGGGGGATATGTATGTATAGTATAGTACTGGGGATATGTATGTATAGTATAGTATGGGGGATATGTATAGTATAGTATTGGGGATATGTATGTATAGTATAGTATAGTATGGGGGATATGTATGTATAGTATAGTACTGGGGATATGTATGTATAGTATAGTATAGTACTGGGGATATGTGTGTATAGTATAGTACTGGGGATATGTATAGTATAGTACTGGGGATATGTATGTATAGTATAGTATTGGGGATATGTATGTATAGTACTGGGGATATGTATGTATAGTATAGTATGGGGATATGTATGTATATGGGGATATGTATGTATAGTATAGTATGGGGATATGTATGTATAGTATAGTATGGGGATATGTATGTATAGTATAGTATGGGGATATGTATGTATAGTATAGTATGGGGATATGTATGTATAGTATAGTATTGGGGATATGTATGTATAGTATAGTATTGGGGATATGTACGTATAGTATAGTATTGGGGATATGTATGTATAGTATAGTACTGGGGATATGTATGTATAGTATAGTACTGGGGATATGTATGTATAGTATAGTATTGGGGATATGTATGTATAGTATAGTATTGGGGATATGTATGTATAGTATAGTACTGGGGATATGTATGTATAGTATAGTACTGGGGATATGTATAGTATAGTATGGGGATATGTATGTATAGTATAGTATATATGGGGATATGTATGTATAGTATAGTATAGTATAGTACTGGGGATATGTATGTATAGTATAGTACTGGGGATATGTATGTATAGTATAGTATGGGGATATGTATGTATAGTATAGTATGGGGATATGTATAGTATAGTATATATGTATGTATAGTATAGTATGGGGATATGTATGTATAGTATAGTATGTATAGGATATGTATGTATAGTATAGTATTGGGGATATGTATAGTATAGTATAGTATAGTATTGGGGATATGTATGTATAGTATAGTATGGGGGATATGTATAGTATAGTATAGTACTGGGGATATGTATGTATAGTATAGTACTGGGGATATGTATGTATAGTATAGTATGGGGGATATGTATAGTATAGTATTGGGGATATGCATGTATAGTATAGTATAGTATAGTATAGGGGATATGTATAGTATATGTATGTATAGTATAGTATGGGGATATGTATGTATAGTATAGTATGGGGATATGTATGTATAGTATAGTATATATGTATAGTATAGTATTGGGATATGTATGTATAGTATAGTATGGGGATATGTATAGTATAGTATAGTATATGTATGTATAGTATAGTACTGGGGATATGTATGTATAGTATAGTATGGGGGATATGTATGTATAGTATAGTATTGGGGATATGTATGTATAGTATAGTATGGGGGATATGTATGTATAGTATAGTATTGGGGATATGTATGTATAGTATTGGGGATATGTATGTATATAGTATAGTATAGTATAGTATATATAGTATAGTATAGTATAGTATTGGGGATATAGTATAGTATAGTATAGTATGGGGATATGTATGTATAGTATAGTATAGTATGTGTATTGGGTATGTATATGTATGGGGGATATAGTATAGTATAGTACTGGGGATATGTATGTATAGTATAGTATTATGTATAGGTATTGGGATATGTATATGTATAGTATAGTATGGGGGATATGTATGTATAGTATAGTACTGGGGATATGTATGTATAGTATAGTATAGTACTGGGGATATGTATGTATAGTATAGTACTGGGGATATGTATGTATAGTATAGTATAGTATGGGGATATGTATGTATATGTATAGTATGGGGATATGTATATAGTATAGTATGGGGATATGTATGTATAGTATAGTATTGGGGATATGTATGTATAGTATAGTATGGGGATATGTATGTATAGTATAGTATGGGGGATATGTATGTATAGTATAGTATTGGGGATATGTATGTATAGTATAGTATTGGGGATATGTACGTATAGTATAGTATTGGGGATATGTACGTATAGTATAGTATTGGGGATATGTATGTATAGTATTGTACTGGGGATATGTATGTATAGTATAGTATTGGGGATATATATGTATAGTATAGTATTGGGGATATGTATGTATAGTATAGTATTGGGGATATATATGTATAGTATAGTACTGGGGATATGTATAGTATAGTACTGGGGATATATATGTATAGTATAGTATTGGGGATATGTATGTATAGTATAGTATAGTATAGTACTGGGGATATATATGTATAGTATAGTACTGGGGATATGTATGTATAGTATAGTACTGGGGATATATATGTATAGTATAGTATTGGGGATATGTATGTATAGTATAGTATAGTACTGGGGATATGTATGTATAGTATAGTATTGGGGATATATGTATATTATAGTATTGGGGATTTGTATGTATAGTATAGTATGGGGGATATGTACGTATATAGTATAGTATTGGGGATATGTATGTATAGTATAGTATTGGGGATATGTATGTATAGTATAGTACTGGGGATATGTATGTATAGTATAGTACTGGGGATATATATGTATAGTATATATATATATAGTATAGTATGGGGATATGTATGTATAGTATAGTATTGGGGATATATATGTATAGTATAGTACTGGGGATATGTATATAGTATAGTACTGGGGATATGTATGTATAGTATAGTACTGGGGATATGTATGTATAGTATAGTATGGGGGATATGTACGTATAGTATAGTATAGTATAGTATAGTACTGGGATATATATGTATAGTATAGTATAGTATAGTACTGGGGATATATATGGGGATATAGTATAGTATAGTACTGGGGATATATATGTATATAGTATAGTATAGTACTGGGGATATATATGTATAGTATAGTATAGTACTGGGGATATATATGTATAGTATAGTACTGGGGATATGTATGTATAGTATAGTATGGGGGATATGTATGTATAGTATAGTATATGTACTAGTATAGTACTAGGGATATATATGTATAGTATAGTATAGTACTGGGGATATATATGTATAGTATAGTATAGTACTGGGGATATATATGTATAGTATGGGGATATGTATGTATAGTATAGTACTGGGGATATGTATGTATAGTATAGTATGGGGATATGTACATATAGTATAGTACTGGGGATATATGTATAGTATAGTATAGTATGGGTATAGTATAGTACTGGGGATATGTATAGTATAGTACTGGGGATATGTATGTATAGTATAGTACTGGGGATATGTATGTATAGTATAGTACTGGGGACATATATGTATAGTATAGTACTGGGGATATATATGTATAGTATAGTACTGGGGACATGTATGTATAGTATAGTACGTATGTAAATATACAGAGGTTGGGTCAGGACAGGGCAGTACTGCACATAGAAGCACCAAAGCTTCACAGTTATGTGATGCTACACCTTGTAATTGCATCTCTGTGTCTGTTTCAGGTACATGGGTGACGTTTGGCAGTCAGATCACAGATGAGGTGAGACGATCGTTTACTCATGTCTTTCTACTTGGCTTTATGGAGAGAGGAAATGTGTACAGTCTTTTCCTCTGGTATTTAATGCTCTACAACGACTTGACACTTTAGCAGACACAAAGTTCGCTATGAATCACAGTGTACTCTGGGTAAAATCTCTTTGGTTCAGTTATTGTACATTTTTTAAACGTCTTTATTTAACCTTTATTCAAAGTAGGCAAGTCAGTTAAGAACAAATTCTTATTTACATTGCCGGCCTACACCGACCAAATCCGGGCCAATTGTGCCTCCGACCTATGGCACTCCCATTCACGGCCCGGTTGTGATACAGCCTGGATTCGATGATACACTACAGCAGTGTAATGTGTGGTAGGTGTGTAGTGAAAAAAAATGGATATTAAATACCTTTCAGCAGTTATCATACACCCTCATTTAAAAACAATCAAATCGCTTCGCAGTAGGCGTATTTGCGACACTGATTTATCATTTGATGTTCTGTACATGCCAACGATTTATGTGAATGATTCAAAGCAAGAGGCTAATGATCAATAATTATTGGACAATTGCCTTATCGGAGTCGGCAAACTTATCGGCAAACTGAGGACAATGCATTGTTGCAATCCCGTCAAAGAAACAATCAAACGTGTGGTTAATAGACACCCAAGGTTTCGCTATAAGACACTTTTACGGGACTGTTTTCTCACGGAACATGTACCTACGGGAAAAAAAACATGATTATTTTATTCCTGGTGGTAATATACCCTTTGTCACAACTGTGTCCGCTGTGATGCCATGATCAGACGAGGAACTCTCTTATCAATCCTCATTCCGGTGAGAAGATAAAGGTTTGAGTTAGAAAAACATGTAACACAAAAATGTGTTTTAATATCTCCTTTAAGTGTTCCTGTAACTTGTATTATTTGGGTAAGACTAAACATGAACCCAAGACAGCCGTATGGGAGCATAAGAGCTCCATTCACAACCATGATGAAAAATGACCTGTTGCAGGACATTTCAACAGCCATGATCATGAACAAAGAGTTAAAACGTTATGGTGTAGGCGCCACGGAGGGGAGGAGATAGGGATTAATTACTTGCCCCAGCAGGCCTCAATCGATTTTTCTTTTTTTGTTGTTGTAGTAGGTTCTAAATAGGCCACATATTTAGGTAATGACATCATAATGTATTGTGTGTGTGTGTGTGTGTGTGTGTGTGTGTGTGTGTGTGTGTGTGTGTGTGTGTGTGTGTGTGTGTGTGTGTGTGTGTGTGTGTGTGTGTGTGTGTGTGTGTGTGTGTGTGTGTGTGTGTGTGTGTGTGTGTGTGTGTGTGTGTGTGTGTGTGTGTGTGTGTGTTGTTTTTTTGTCTTAATTTGATGTTGATGTTTCCACCACAGCGCCCTCTGCTGGGATCTCTTGATCGGGACAATATTTATAATAATGCCCACCAGGGTGGTATTGTTACATGGACCCACTGTCACACACACACACACACACACACACACACACACACACACACACACACACACACACACACACACACACACACACACACACACACACACACACACACACACACACACACACACCACACACACACACCACACAGAGACAGGCTTGCTCTCCTGGCTCTCCTTCCCCCTCTCCCCTCTCCTGGCTCCCCTCCCCTCTCCCCTGGCTCCCCTGGCTCCCTCTCCCCTGGCTCCCCTCTCCCCTGGCTCCCCCCTTGTCTCTCCCATGGCTCCCCTCTCCCTGTCCCCCCTGTCCCTCTCCCTGTCCCTCTCCCTGGCCCTGTCCCTGTTCCTGTTCCTGTTCCTGTCCCTGTCCCTCTTTCCAGTCCCCCTGTCCCCATGGCTCCCTTTCCTGTTCCTGTTCCTGTCCCTGTCCTGTCCTGTCCTGTCCCTTTTCCTGTTTCTGTTCCTGTCCCTTCCTGTTCCTGTTCCTGTTCCTGTCCCTTTCCTGTTCCTGTCCCTGTTCCTGTCCCTTTTCCTGTTCCTGTTCCTGTCCCTGGTCCTGTTCCTGTTCCTGTCCCTTTTCCTGTTTCCTGTCCCTCCTGTCCTGTTCCTGTTTCTGTCCCTGTTCCTGTTCCTGTCCCTTTTCCTGTTCCTGTTCCTGTCCCTTTTCCTGTTCCTGTTCCTGTCCCTGTTCCTGTTCCTGTCCCTGTCCCTGTCCCTGTCCCTGTCTCTTTTCCTGTTCCTGTCCCTTTTCCTGTTCCTGTCCCTTTTCCTGTCCCTGTCCCTTTTCCTGTTTCTGTTCCTGTCCCTTTTCCTGTTCCTGTCCCTTTTCCTGTCCCTGTCCTGTCCCTTTTCCTGTCCCTTTTCCTGTTCCTGTTCCTGTCCCTGTCCCTTTTCCTGTCCCTTTTCCTGTTCCTGTTCCTGCCTCTTTTCCTGTTCCTGACCCTGTCCCTTTTCCTGTCCCTGTTCCTGTCCCTTTTTCTGTCCCTGTCCCTGTCCCTGTCCCTGTCCCTGTCCCTGTCCCTTTTCCTGTTCCTGTTCCTGTTCCTGTCCCTGTCCCTGTCCCTTTTCCTGTTCCTGTCCCTGTCCCTGTCCCTGTCCCTGTCCCTGTCCCTGTCCCTGTCCCTGTCCCTGTCCCTGTCCCTGTTCCTGTTCCTGTTCCTGTCCCTGTCCCTGTCCCTGTCCCTGTCCCTTTCCCTGTCCCTTTTCCTGTTCCTGTCCCTTTTCCTGTCCCTGTCCCTGTCCCTGTCCCTGTCCCTTTTCCTGTTTCTGTTTCTGTCCCTGTCCCTGTCCCTGTCCCTGTCCCTGTCCCTGTCCCTGTCCCTTTTCCTGTCCCTGTCCCTGTCCCTGTCCCTGTCCCTTTTCCTGTCCCTGTCCCTGTCCCTGTTCCTGTCCCTGTCCCTGTCCCTTTTCCTGTCCCTCCCTGTCCCTCCTGTTCCTGTTCCTGTTCCTGTCCCTGTTCCTGTTCCTGTTCCTGTCCCTGTCCCTTTTCCTGTTTCTGTTCCTGTCCCTTTTCCTGTTCCTGTTCCTGTCCCTTTTCCTGTTCCTGTTCCTGTCCCTTTTCCTGTTTCTGTTCCTGTTCCTGTTCCTGTTCCTGTCCCTGTTCCCGTTCCTGTCCCTTTTCCTGTTTCTGTTCCTGTCCCTTTTCCTGTTCCTGTTCCTGTCCCTTTTCCTGTTCCTGTTCCTGTTCCTGTCCCTTTTCCTGTTCCTGTCCCTGTCCCTTTTCCTGTTCCTGTTCCTGTTCCTGTCCCTGTTCCTGTTCCTGTTCCTGTTCCTGTTCCTGTTCCTGTTCCTGTCCCTGTCCCTGTTCCTGTTCCTGTCCCTTTTCCTGTTCCTGTTCCTGTCCCTGTTCCTGTTCCTGTCCCTTTTCCTGTTTCTGTTCCTGTCCCTTTTCCTGTTCCTGTTCCTGTTCCTGTCCCTTTTCCTGTTCCTGTTCCTGTCCCTTTACTGTTCCTGTCCCTGTCCCTGTCCCTTTTCCTGTTCCTGTTCCTGTCCCTGTTCCTGTTCCTGTCCCTTTTCCTGTTCCTGTTCCTGTCCCTTTACTGTTCCTGTCCCTGTCCCTGTCCCTTTTCCTGTTCCTGTTCCTGTTCCTGTTCCTGTTCCTGTCCCTGTTCCTGTTCCTGTTCCTGTCCCTTTTCCTGTTCCTGTTCCTGTCCCTTTTCCTGTTCCTGTTGCTGTTCCTGTCCCTTTTCCTGTTCCTGTTCCTGTCCCTGTCCCTGTCCCTTTTCCTGTTCCTGTCCCTGTTCCTGTTCCTGTCCCTTTTCCTGTTTCTGTTCCTGTCCCTTTTCCTGTTCCTCTTCCTGTCCCTTTTCCTGTTCCTGTTCCTGTCCCTTTTCCTGTTTCTGTTCCTGTTCCTGTTCCTGTCCCTTTTCCTGTTCCTGTTCCTGTTCCTGTCCCTTTTCCTGTTTCTGTTCCTGTCCCTGTTCCTGTTCCTGTCCCTTTTCCTGTTCCTGTCCCTGTCCCTTTTCCTGTTCCTGTCCCTGTCCCTGTCCCTGTCCCTGTCCCTGTCCCTGTCCCTGTCCCTGTCCCTGTCCCTGTCCCTGTCCCTGTCCCTGTCCCTGTCCCTGTCCCTGTTCCTGATCCTGTCCCTGTTCCTGTTCCTGTTCATGCCCATTTGATAACGGGCCATTCTAAATCAAAACAAATTTGACATATTAGTAAAGACGAGATTCAATTGAGAATAGTCTGATGGGTGAAAATGATGATCACTTGATGAGAGAACAGCGTGTTCAGCCTGAGGCAAGGAACAGTTGCCAAATGAATCTAAATCTAGCATACAGTATATAGGACCTGTTTCAAATGACTACTTTTACGCTCGTCGCTCCGTAATGGAAAAAAACAATGTGTTGTTCTATTTTACTCAGCTAAGTTCAATTATATTATTCTTATTATAAAATCATACAATATAAAATAATGGCACAGGACTTATTATGCAGTTAATATCTTGTCAGCTGAATGAAGAAGCCGACAGACTATGGCATGGAGCCCAGCCACATAACATAGGCTGTACAGTAGATGTTCTTAGATGTTCTGGTCTTCTGAAATACTGTTTCTTCATATGATACTGTTTCTTTGGACCTGACTAAAATCAATAATGGATTTATTGTGATGGTGCATATTAAATTGATTTATTATACTTTTTTAAATGTAGATGTTCCCAAAGATGCACATCAGCAGCTTGTATGTGTGAAGGCCTGGGGCTCTCTGGTCCCTCTGCTCTCTGATCCAGTCCCTCTGCTCTCTGGTCCAGTCCCTCTGCTCTCTGATCCAGTCCCTCTGCTCTCTGGTCCAGTCCCTCTGCTCCCTCTGGTCCAGACCCTCTGCTCTCTGGTCCAGTCCCTCTGCTCTCTGGTCCAGTCCCTCTGCTCCAGTCCAGTCCCTCTGCTCTCTGGTCCAGACCCTCTGCTCTCTGGTCCAGTCCCTCTGCTCTCTGGTCCAGTCCCTCTGCTCTCTGGTCCAGTCCCTCTGCTCTCTGATCCAGTCCCTCTGCTCTCTGGTCCAGTCCCTCTGCTCTCTGGTCCCTCTGCTCTCTGAGTCCCTCTGCTCTCTGGTCCAGTCCCTGCTGCTCTCTGGTCCAGTCCCTCTGCTCTCTGGTCCCCTCTGCTCTCTGGTCCAGTCCCTCTGCTCTCTGGTCCAGTCCCTCTGCTCTCTGAGTCCAGTCCCTCTGCTCTCTGTCCCTCTGCTCCAGTCCCTCTGCTCTCTGGTCCCCTCTGCTCTCTGGTCCAGACCCTCTGCTCTCTGGTCCAGTCCCTCTGCTCTCTAGTCCAGTCCCTCTGCTCTCTGGTCCAGTCCCTCTGCTCTCTGGTCCAGACCCTCTGCTCTCTGGTCCAGTCCCTCTGCTCTCTGGTCCAGTCCCTCTGCTCTCTGGTCTAGTCCCTCTGCTCTCTGGTCCAGTCCCTCTGCTCTCTGGTCCAGTCCCTCTGCTCTCTGGTCCAGTCAGTCCCTCTGCTCTCTGGTCCAGTCCCTCTGCTCTCTGGCCAGTCCCTCTGCTCTCTGGTCTAGTCCCTCTGCTCTCTGGTCCAGTCCAGTCCCTCTGCTCTCTGGTCCAGTCCCTCTGCTCTCTGGTCCAAGTCCCTCTGCTCTCTGGTCCAGTCCCTCTGCTGGTCCAGTCCCTCTGCTCTCTGGTCCAGTCCCTCTGCTCTCTGGTCCCCTCTGCTCTCTGGTCCAGTCCCTCTGCTCTCTGGTCCAGTCCCTGCTGGTCCAGTCCCTCTGGTCCAGTCCCTCTGCTCTCTGGTCCAGTCCCTCTGCTCTCTGGTCCAGACCCTCTGCTCTCTGGTCCAGTCCCTCTGCTCTCTGGTCCAGTCCCTCTGCTCTCTGGTCCAGTCTGCTCTCTGCCAGTCCCTCTGCTCTGGTCCAGTCCCTCTGCTCTCTGGTCCAGTCCCTCTGCTCTCTGGTCCAGACCCTCTGCTCTCTGGTCCAGTCCCTCTGCTCTCTGGTCCAGTCCCTCTGCTCTCTGGTCCAGTCCCTCTGCTCTCTGGTCCAGACCCTCTGCTCTCTGGTCCAGTCCCTCTGCTCTCTGGTCCAGTCCCTCTGCTCTCTGGTCCGGTCCAGTCTGCTCTCTGGTCCAGTCCCTCTGGTCCAGACCCTCTGTTGGTCTCCCTCTGGTCCAGTCCCTCTGCTCTCTGGTCCAGTCCCTCTGCTCTGCTCTCTGGTCCAGACCCTCTGCTCTCTGGTCTAGTCCCTCTGCTCTCTGGTCCAGTCCCTCTGCTCTCTGGTCCATCCCTCCTCTCTGGTCCAGTCCCTCTGCTCTCTGGTCCAGACCCTCTGCTCTCTGGTCCAGACCCTCTGCTCTCTGGTCCCCTCTGCTCTCTGTCCCTCTGCTCTCTGGTCCATCTGGTCCAGACCCTCTGGTCCAGACCCTCTGCTCTGGTCCAGACCCTCTGCTCTCTGGTCCAGTCCCTCTGCTCTCTGGTCCAGACCCTCTGCTGTTCTCTGGTCCAGACCCTCCTCTGGTCCAGTCCCTCTGCTCTCTGGTCCAGTCCCTCTGCTCTCTGGTCCAGTCCCTCTGGGTCCAGTCCCTGGTCTCTGGTCCAGTCCCTCTGGTCTCTGGTCCAGTCCCTCTGGTCTCTGGTCCAGTGAAATGAAAAAAATAGCTTGTTTCAAAAAATACATCAAAAATGGAAATGGAAAAGTGGTGTGTGTATACAGGTACGTTTTCACCCCCTTTGCTATGAAGCCCCTAAATAAGATATGGTGCTACAAATTACCTTCAGAAGTCACGTAATTAGTTAAATAAAGTCCACTTGTCACATGATCTGTCACACTATATATACACCTGTTCTGAAAGGCCCCAGAGTCTGCAACACCACTAAGCAAGGGGCACCACCAAGCAAGCGACACCATGAAGACCAAGGAGCTCTCCAAACAGGTCAGGGACAAAGTTGTGGAGAAGTACAGATCAGGGTTGGGTTGTAAAAAAATATCCAAAACTTTGAACATCCCACGGAGCACCATTAAATCCATTATTAAAAAATGGAAAGAATATGGCACCACAGCAAACCTGCAAAGAGAGAGCCGCCCACCAAAACTCACAGACCAGGCAAGGAGGGCATTAATCAGAGAGGCAACAAAGAGACCAAAGATAAACCTGAAGGAGCTGCAAAGCTCCACAGCGGAGATTGGAGTGTCTGTCCATAGGACCACTTTAAGCCGTACACTCCATAGAGCTGGGCTTTGTGTTTGGTGTTCTCCAAAAGGCATGTGGGAGACTCCCCAAACATACAGAAGAAGATACTCTGGTCAGATGAGACTAAAATGTATATTTTTGGCCATCAATGAAAACATTATGTCTGGCGCAAACCCAACACCTCTCATCACCCCGAGAACACCATGTTCTTCATGGGCAGGGACTGGGTGGGAAACTGGTAGGAATTAAAGAAATGATGGATGGTGCTAAATACAGGGAAGTTATTGAGGGAAACCTGTTTGTCTTCCAGAGATTTGAGACTGGGACGGAGGTTCACCTTCCAGCAGGACAATGACCCCAAGCATACTGCTAAAGCAACACTTGAGTGGTTTAATGGGAAACATTTAAATGTCTTGGAACGGCCCAAACCTCAATCCAAGCTGTACCCCAGCAGTACCCATCCAACTTGAAGGAGCTGGAGCAGTATTGCGTTGAAGTATGGACAAAAATCCCAGTGGCTAGATGTGCCAAGCTTATAGAGACATACCCCAAGAGACTTGCAGCTGTAATTGCTGCAAAAGGCTCTACAAAGAAATGACTTTGAGGGTGTGAATAGTTATGAACGCTCAAGTTTTCCATTTTTTTTGTCTCGTTTCTTGTTTGTTTCACAAGAAAACATATTTTGCATCTTCAAAGTGGTAGGCATGTTGTGTAAATCAAATGATACAAACCCCCCCAAAAAATCTATTTTAATTCTAGGTTGTAAGGCAACAAAATGTAAAGGGGGCTGAATACAAAAGCCACTGTAGCTTTATTTACAGGATATGGAAGATGTGCTCTTTTAAGTACTTTCACAAGCCACTGTACCTCCCTGCTTTATTTACAGGATATGGAAGATGTGCTCTTTTAGTCTCCAGTACTTTCACAAGCCACTGTACCTCCCTGCTTTATTTACAGGATATGGAAGATGTGCTCTTTTAGTCTCCAGTACTTTCACAAGCCACTGTACCTCCCTGCTTTATTTACAGGATATGGAAGATGTGCTCTTTTACTGTACTTTCACAAGCCACTGTACCTCCCTGCTTTATTTACAGGATATGGAAGATGTGCTCTTTTAGTCTCCAGTACTTTCCAGTGTAGGTTTACAGGATATGGAAGATGTGCTCTTTTAGTCAACTTTCACAAGGAGAAAATATGGAAGATGTGCCTCCACTTCTATCCACTTCTATGCCAAAGATAATAACACACAACACACTACAGTCAATACTATTTACACCATAGTGGAGTATTTCCTCATGGTGGGTTGTGACAGGGGGACAATATGAACACACACAACACCTCAATTGTTTAACCAGGGTTTCCTCATGACACACACACAACACTTTACTATTTACACCATAGTGGAGTATTTCCTCATGGTGTAACAGGGTGACACTTTTGGGTGGTGGTTTGACGGTGACTTTGGGCTGGTGTTTGGCTCTGGGGGTTGCAGTAAGTAGACGGTAGGGAGGTCCGTGTGGTGACAGTGTAGAGATTAGCAGTAATTGGATTTTTAAATTGCAGTGAGTGAATGTGATTATGAAGTCGTGTCGGAGTAACCATGACCTCGTCTTTCAGACTTTCTCTCTCTCCTTTTCTTCCCACGTCTCCTTGTTTCTGTTCTGATTTCTTCTCCCTCTCATTCAATTAGCCTCTTCTTCTCTCTGAAACTCTTTCCACCACACTCTTCCTCTCCTCTTTTCTATCAATACAATTCATTTCAATTTAAGGGCTTTAATTGACATGGGAAACATATGTTAACGTTGCCATAGCAAGTGAAGTAGATAATAAACTAAAGTGAAACCCTCTCTCTCTCTCTCTCTCTGCTGTGTTATACCAGAGAAGGTCATATCTCAGTTTATAGAT
>NC_060191.1:71141532-71159032 GCF_021184085.1 Oncorhynchus gorbuscha | reverse complement strand
CTCTCACACAGAGACACACTCTCAGTCTCACACACAGAGACACACACTCTCAGTCTCACACACAGAGACACACACTGTTAGTCTCTCACACAGACACACACTCTGTCTCACACAGAGACACACTCCCAGTCTCACACACAGACACACACACTCTGTCTCACACAGAGACACACTCTCAGTCTCACACACAGAGACACACACTCTCAGTCTCTCACACAGAGACACACTCTCAGTCTCACACACAGACACACACACACACACTCCGAGTCTCACACACAGACACACACACTCCCAGTCTCACACACATACACACACACTGCCAGTCTCACACACAGACACACACACTCCCAGTCTCACACACAGACACACACACTCTGTCTCACACACAGACACACACACTCCCAGTCTCACACAGAGACACACACACTCCCAGTCTCACAAAGAGACACACACACCCTGTCTCACACAGACACACACACTCCCAGTCTCACACAGAGACACACACACTCCCAGTCTCACACAGAGACACACACACTCCCAGTCTCACAAAGAGACACACACACCCTGTCTCACACAGACACACACACTCCCAGTGTCTCACACAGACACACACACCCTGTCTCACACAGACATACACACTCCCAGTCTCACACAGACACACACACCCTGTCTCACACAGACATACACACTCCCAGTCTCACACACAGACACACACACTCCCAGTCTCACACACAGACACACACACTCCAAGTCTCACACACAGACACACACACACACTACCAGTCTCACACACAGACACACACACTGCCAGTCTTGCAAAGAGACACACACACTCCCAGTCTCCCAGTCTCCCAGTGCTCCCACACCGCTGCAGTGGGAAATTATAGCAAATTCACTTACAGTCTCATTGCAGTAAGCGCACTATAAAAGAGCATTTAATCTGGGAACAATTCAGCCTGATGATGTATGATCTGCAGTCTGTGTGAATCACAGTCAAGTCTGCTGCCTCAGCCTGCTGCGCTGACACAGAAACACACTGGAGAGACGAGCAGCTCCGCTCTCTAGAGAGGGACAACTATAGAAGCAGACTGGAAACACTGTCTACAGTATCCTGGAGGAGAGAAGGAAGACAGTGGAACTGAGAGGAGGAGCAGAGCCAGACAGTGTTTCTGCCAACCAAACAGCCTTATGATGTTAGATAGATGGATTACATCCTGGCTGTTAACCAGGGGTTCCTACATCTGATGATGATAACGACGAAGATGATGAGAATGCGTGTGTATGTTAAGTGTTGAGTGTGATGTCGTGTGTGTGTGTGTGTGTGTGTGTGTGTGTGTGTGTGTGTGTGTGTGTGTGTGTGTGTGTGTGTGTGTGTGTGTGTGTGTGTGTGTGTGTGTGTGTGTGTGTGTGTGTGTGTGTGTGTGTGTGTGTGTGTGTGTGTGTGTGTGTGACATCTTTGACCTCTGACCTCTGTGTGTTTTCCCAGGTGGCCGAGCAGCTGATGACCATAGCGTATGAGAGTGGGGTCAATCTGTTTGACACAGCGGAGGTGTACGCTGCTGGAAAGTGAGTCAGGATATAGTAGTGAAAGTCTTTAAATCAGGTCACTGTAATAGCAAGTGATGGTCAGCTATGTGATACTGACCACTGAGAGGAGTTGTGACACTTTCTTCCATTGCTTTTTTTTAGAGCTGAAGCCATATTGGGTAATATCATCAAAAAGAAGTCCTGGAGGTAGGCCACTGTGTGTGTGTGTGTGTGTGTGTGTGTGTGTGTGTGTGTGTGTGTGTGTGTGTGTGTGTGTGTGTGTGTGTGTGTGTGTGTGTGTGTGTGTGTGTGTGTGTGTGTGTGTGTGTGTGTGTGTGTGTGTGTGTGTGTGTGTGTGTGTGTGTGTGTGTCAGCAGTTTTGTTTTCCTAAACTCCACCTCAAAATAAGATTCACTTAAGCACTTCCTGTCTCTGTAAACATGTCGACTGGCAGATGCTTCCAGAAGCCTGGAATCCTCTGAGAGTTCCATGGTAGGGCCAGGAAGAGAGAGAGGTTTTCTCCTTTTGAAGATTTGGTTTTCTTTCAAACTTTCCTTGTTGATTGACATGCACTTTCTGTGAAGGAGTTGACAGTTGCTTTTACACAAGGAACTAAAGTTTAGAGGGAAGCAGGAGGGCAAGAAGAAGGGGAGGAGAAGATGAAGGGACACCAACAGAGATTCACGCTCACTTCCTCCCTTCACACACTTCCTCCCTTCCCCTGCACTTCCTCTCAGTAAATCTGTTACATAAGCAGTCTGTTTTCCAATGGGGGTAACTGATCTTATACCACTATAAAGCGTCCCACTATAAACATTCCCCCCAATTAGACCCCAGGAACATCAAAAGGGATCCTCACACCATTAACCCCTACTTAACATTAGACCATTGACCCCTACTTAACATTAGACCACTGACCCCTACTTAACATTAGACCACTGACCACTACTTAACATTAGACCACTGACCCCTACTTAACATTAGACCATTGACCCCTACTTAACATTAGACCACTGACCACTACTTAACATTAGACAACTGACCCCTACTTAACATTAGACCACTGACCACTACTTAACATTAGACCACTGACCACTACTTAACATTAGACCACTGAACACGACTTAACATTAGACCACTGACCCCTACTTAACATTAGACCACTGACCACTACTTAACATTAGACCACTGACCCCTACTTAACATTAGACCACTGACCCCTACTTAACATTAGACCACTGACCACTACTTAACATTAGACCACTGAACACTACTTAACATTAGACCATTGACCCCTACTTAGCATTAGACCACTGACCACTACCTTAACATTAGACCACTGACCCCTACTGTAACATTAGACCACTTTTCCAAATTACTTTTGTTAAACTTACCCAATACTTAACATTAGACCACTGAACCCTATTAACATTAGACCACTGACCACTACTTAACATTAGACCACTGACCCCTACTTAACATTAGACCACTGACCACTACTTAACATTAGACCACTGACCCCTACTTAACATTAGACCACTGACCACTACTTAACATTAGACCACTGACCACTACTTAACATTAGACCATTGACCCCTAAGTGCCTATATGTGTGTTCCATCTGTATATAAGTGCCTATATTTGTGTTCCATCTGTATATAAGTGCCTATATGCGTGTTCCATCTGTATATAAGTGCCTATATGCGTGTTCCATCTGTATATAAGTGCCTATATGCGTGTTCCATGCCTTCCTGTGTGCGTGTGTGAGTTTGTGTGCCTCTGTACCTCTTTGTGTCTGTACAGAGTGAATGATTGGATTCATTTTTTTCATTAAATTGTATTTTTGTGTCAAATTGCTTCTTGGCAATCCATCCTTTATAGGATTAATGGCAACATAAACAAATATTCAAATGACTCGGTGATAATTCAGTGATAATGCAGTGATAAGTCAGTGATAATGCAGTGATAAGTCAATGATAATGCAGTGATAAGTCAATGATAATGCAGTGATAATTCAGTGATAATGCAGTGATAATTCAGTGATACTTCGGTGATAATTCAGTGATAATGCAGTGATAATGTAGTGATAAGTCAGTGATAATGCAGTGATAAGTCAGTGATAATGCAGTGATAATTCAGTGATAATGCAGCGATAATGCAGCAATAATGCAGTGATAATTCAGTGATAATGTGGTGATAATGCGGTGATAATTCAGTGATAATTCAGTGATAATTCAGTGATACTTCGGTGATAATTCAGTGATAATGCAGTGATAATGTAGTGATAAGTCAGTGGTAATGCAGTGATAATGCAGTGATAAGTCAGTGATAATGCAGTGATAAGTCCGTGATAATGCAGTGATAATTCAGTGATAATGCAGTGATAATGCAGCAATAATGCAGTGATAATTCGGTGGTAATGTGGTGATAATGCGGTGATAATGCAGTGATAATGCAGTGATAATTCAGTGATAATTCAGTGATAATTCAGTGATAATGCAGTGATAATTCAGTGATAATTATCCCTGATCTGACCTGTTTCAATACACAGAGGCAATATCCCTGATCGTACCTGTTTCAATACACAGAGGCAATATCCCTGATCTGACCTGTTTCAATACACAGAGGCAATATCCCTGATCTTACCTGTTTCAATACACAGAGGCAATATTTTGACTGACTGCAGATCGGCATCATAACCGACTTCTGAAGGGAAATGCTCCTCTTCAACGGCTGGTGGCGCGCTGGAGAAGGTCTTCACAGATTAATCCCAGTTTCAACTATACCGGACGGATGACAGACAGCGTGTATGGCGTGGTTTGGGCGAGCGATTTGCTGATGTCAGCGATGTCTGCAGAGTGGCCCCGTAGTGGCAGTGGGGTTATGGTATGGGCAGGCATAACAACAACAAACACAATTGCATTTTATTGATGTCAATTTTAATGCAGAGAGATACCGTGACGAGATCCCGAGGCCCATTGTTGTGCCATTCATCCACCTCCATCACCTCATGTTTCAGCATGATAAAGGACGGCACCATGTCACAAGGATCTGTACACAATTTCTGGAAGCTGAATATGTCCCCACATACTCACCAGACCTGTCACCCATTGAGCATGTTTGGGATGCTCTGGATTGACGTGTACGACAGCGTGTTCCAGTTTCCCGCCAATATCCAGCAACTTCACTCAGCCATTCCACAGGCCGCAATCAGCAGCCTGATCAACTCTATGCGAAGGTGATGTGTCGCTCCTCATGAGACAACTGGTGGTCACACCAGCTACTGACTACATTTTTTTTAAGGTACCTGTGACCAACAGATGCCTATCTGTGTTCCCAGTCATGTGAAATCTGTCACGTTCTTTCAAAATCGAACCCAGAAGCAGACCAGGACAAGGAGAGTAGGAAGAAGGTGAGTATTTATTTACAAGTGAATGTGAATGGGTAGATATATCCAGGTGGCGTAGCGGGCAGCGGTGGTGAGTTGATGGGAGTAAATAGGTGGATCCAATGGGGTAGCTGAATCCTCCGACGACCAGGCGGGAATGGGGTAAATGATCCGGGTGAGTAACTGAAGACCGAACAAACGGAGGGAAGTTTAAGGCAAGCAATACGTAAAAAAACAACTAAACAAATTATATCCAACTTGAGGCTGATATTATGGCACAACATACTGTTCATGGCTAACGATCCGGCAGGGAATGGATGTCAGGTCAGAGCTTATGAAGAGGAGAGATGATGATCAGGACAGGGGTGCAGATTACTGATGGGATACAGGTGCGGGTGAACATCGATCTCCCAACAAGCTAATTCGCCCGGCAACCAGACAGGATGCGTTCCAGGACACCGGAAACACACTCCAGGACAGAAACACAGGCAAACACAGACTCAGGAAGCGGGATTTGTGACAAAATCCATAGATTATGGCCTAATTAATTAATTTCAATTGACTGATTTCCTCAAATGAACTGTAACTCAGTAAAATCTTTGAAATAGTTGCATGTTGCGTTTATCTACGTGTGTGTGTGTGTGTGTGTGTGTGTGTGTGTGTGTGTGTGTGTGTGTGTGTGTGTGTGTGTGTGTGTGTGTGTGTGTGTGTGTGTGTGTGTGTGTGTGTGTGTGTGTGTGTGTGTGTGTGTGTGTGTGTGTGTGTGTGTGTGTGTGTGTGTGTGTGTGTGTGTGTGTGTTATACATATAGTTATATGTCTCTGTATCTCCTTGTCTTGTTGATGTGTCCTAGCTGTTATGTCACAATGTTCTGTCATTGGTTCCCTCCCTTTGTCATTTCGTAACGGAACTGGTACACACTCATTCATGTCTGGCAGTACAGGATGTAGGAGAGCAGGAGTTTCACTCATAGACACAACTCATTTACAATAATCTGCCTAAACATAATAATGGGAAAGGGAGGGAGAGAGGGTCAGATGATGTAGTTAGATAAACAAAATAGCCTTCTGAATCACTTTGACATCTCTATATTGATAACTGTCATCTCTCTCTATTGATAACTGGTATCTCTCTCTATTGATAACTGTCATCTCTCTCTATTGATAACTGTTATCTCTCTCTATTGATAACTGTCATCTCTCTCTATTGATAACTGTTATCTCTCTCTATTGATAACTGTTATCTCTCTCTACATTTACATTTACATTTAAGTCATTTAGCAGACACTCTTATCCAGAGCGACTTACTATTGATAACTGTTATCTCTCTCTATTGATAACTGTCATCTCTCTCTATTGATAACTGTCATCTCTCTCTATTGATAACTGTTATCTCTTTCTATTGATAACTGTTATCTCTCTCTATTGATAACTTTTATCTTTCTATTGATAACTGTCATCTCTCTCTATTGATAACTTTTATCTTTCTCTATTGGATAACTGTCATCTCTATTTATAACTGTCATCTCTCTCTATTGATAACTGTCATCTCTCTCTATTGACAACTGTCATCTCTATTGCTAACTATTATCTCTCTCTATTGATAACTGTCATCTCTCTCTATTGATAACTGTTATATTTCTATTGATAACTGTCAGCTCTCCCTATTGATAACTGTCATCTCTATTGATAAATGTTATCTCTCTCTAATGATAGCTGTCATCTCTATTGACAACTGTCATCTCTATTGATAACTGTCATCTCTCTCTATTGATAACTGTCATCTCTCTCTATTGACAACTGTCATCTCTATTGCTAACTATTATCTCTCTCTATTGATAACTGTCATCTCTCTCTATTGATAACTGTTATCTCTCTCTATTGATAACTGTCATCTCTCTCTAAAGATAACTGCAATGTCTATATTGACAACTGTCATCTCTATTGATAACCGTAATCTCTATTGATAACTGTCATCTCTATTGATAACTGTTATCTCTATTGACAACTGTAATCTCTCTATTGACAACTGTCATCTCTATTGATAACTGTCATCTATCTCTATTGATAACTGTCATCTCTCTCTATTGACAACTGTCATCTCTATTGCTAACTATTATCTCTCTCTATTGATAACTGTCATCTCTCTCTATTGATAACTGTTATCTCTCTCTATTGATAACTGTCATCTCTCTCTAAAGATAACTGCAATGTCTATATTGACAACTGTCATCTCTATTGATAACCGTAATCTCTATTGATAACTGTCATCTCTATTGATAACTGTTATCTCTATTGACAACTGTAATCTCTCTATTGACAACTGTCATCTCTATTGATAACTGTAATTTCTCTCTGATTCTCTCCCCCCTTCATCTCTCTCTAATTATCTCCCCCCCTCTCCTCTCTCCCTTCCTTTCTGTCTCTCTCTCTCCCCCTCTCCTCTCTCCCTTCCTTCCTTTCTGTCTCTCTCTATCTCTCTCTAGACGATCAAGTCTGGTCATCACTACCAAGCTGTACTGGGGAGGAAAGTAAGTGCCTGTTCAAAAAGTCTTAACTATGTTTCAAATACTGCAGAGCTCAGCTCTTTACACAAACACCTACATGCCTCTTCTTTCCCTGCTTCTGCACCTCTTCACTGTTAACATCCTGTCATACGCTCCTGTTCTGCTGACTGGGGGACATTGTCTGATACCACACACCCACGCGTACACACACACACACACACTTTGCAGAGGTTTTAGATACATGCAGTATAGATACATGGTACATGCAGTGGCAGTCATCCAGCTGAGAGTAGTGATGAAGGTCAAGGCGTAGGTTATTTCTTCACTCCGTCAACGTTCCCTCAATCATCCGTCATCACTATATTTCATCCATCCTTCATCACTATATATTCATCCATCCTTCATCACTATGTATTCATCCATCCTTCATCACTATGTATTCATCCATCCTTCATCACTATGTATGCCTTCATCACTATGTTTCATCCATCCTTCATCACTATGTTTCATCCATCCTTCATCACTATGTATTCATCCATCCTTCATCACTATGTATTCATCTATCCTTCATCACTATGTATTCCTCCATCCTTCATCACTATGTTTAATCCATTCTTCATCACTATGTATTCCTCCATCCTTCATCACTATGTGTTCCTTCATCACTATGTTTCATCCATCCTTCATCACTATGTATTCCTCCATCCTTCATCACTATGTATTCATCCATCCTTCATCACTATGTATTCCTCCATCCTTCATCACTATGTTTCATCGATTCTTCATCACTATGTATTCCTCCATCCTTCATCACTATGTGTTCCTTCATCACTATGTTTCATCCATCCTTCATCACTATGTATTCCTCCATCCTTCATCACTATGTATTCATCCATCCTTCATCACTATGTATTCCTCCATCCTTCATCACTATGTATTCATCCATCCTTCATCACTATGTATTCCTCCATCCTTCATCACTATGTTTCATCCATTCTTCATCACTATGTATTCCTCCATCCTTCATCACTATGTGTTCCTTCATCACTATGTTTCATCCATCCTTCATCACTATGTATTCCTTCATCACTATGTTTCATCCATCCTTCATCACTATGTATTCCTCCATCCTTCATCACTATGTATTCATCCGTCCTTCATCACTATGTATTCATCCATACTTCATCACTATGTATTCATCCATCCTTCATCACTATGTATTCATCCATCCTTCATCACTATGTATTCATCTATCCTTCATCACTATGTATTCCTCCATCCTTCATCACTATGTATTCCTCCATCCTTCATCACTATGTATTCATCCATCCTTCATCACTATGCATTCATCTATCCTTCATCACTATGTATTCCTCCATCCTTCATCACTATGTTTCATCCATTCTTCATCACTATGTATTCCTCCATCCTTCATCACTATGTGTTCCTTCATCACTATGTTTCATCCATCCTTCATCACTATGTATTCCTCCATCCTTCATCACTATGTATTCATCCATCCTTCATCACTATGTATTCCTCCATCCTTCATCACTATGTATTCATCCATCCTTCATCACTATGTATTCATCCATCCTTCATCACTATGTATTCATCCATCCTTCATCACTATGTATTCCTCCATCCTTCATCACTATGTATTCATCTATCCTTCATCACTATGTATTCCTCCATCCTTCATCACTATGTTTCATCCATTCTTCATCACTATGTATTCCTCCATCCTTCATCACTATGTGTTCCTTCATCACTATGTTTCATCCATCCTTCATCACTATGTATTCCTCCATCCTTCATCACTATGTATTCATCCATCCTTCATCACTATGTATTCCTCCATCCTTCATCACTATGTATTCATCCGTCCTTCATCACTATGTATTCATCCGTCCTTCATCACTATGTATTCATCCATCCTTCATCACTATGTATTCATCCATCCTTCATCACTATGTATTCATCCATCCTTCATCACTATGTATTCATCTATCCTTCATCACTATGTATTCCTCCATCCTTCATCACTATGTATTCCTCCATCTTTCATCACTATGTATTCCTTCATCACTATGTATTCCTCCATCCTTCATCACTATGTATTCATCCATCCTTCATCACTATGTATTCCTTCATCACTATGTATTTATCCATCCTTCATCACTATGTATTCATCCATTCTTCATCACTATGTATTCATCCATCCTTCATCACTATGTTTCATCCATCCTTCATCACTATGTATTCCTCCATCTTTCATCACTATGTATTCCTCCATCCTTCATCACTATGTTTCATCTATCCTTCATCACTATGTATTCCTCCATTCTTCATCACTATGTGTTCCTTCATCACTATGTATTCCTCCATCCTTCATCACTATGTATTCCTTCATCACTATGTGTTCCTTCATCACTATGTTTCATCCATCCTTCATCACTATGTATTCCTCTATCCTTCATCACTATGTATTCATCCATCCTTCATCACTATGTATTCATCCATCCTTCATCACTATGTATTCCTTCATCACTATGTATTCATCCATCCTTCATCACTATGTATTCATCCATCCTTCATCACTATGTATTCCTCCATCCTTCATCAATGTGTATTCCTTCATCACTATGTATTCATCCATCCTTCATCACTATGTATTCATCCATCCTTCATCACTATGTATTCCTTCATCACTATGTTTCATCCATCCTTCATCACTATGTATTCCTTCATCACTATGTTTCATCCATCCTTCATCACTATGTATTCATCCATCCTTCATCACTATGTATTCCTCCATCCTTCATCAATGTGTATTCCTTCATCACTATGTATTCCTCCATCCTTCATCACTATGTATTCCTTCATCACTATGTATTCCTCCATCCTTCATCACCATGTATTCATCCATCCTTCATCACTATGTATTCATCCATCCTTCATCACTATGTATTCCTCCATCCTTCATCACTATGTATTCATCCATCCTTCATCACTATGTATTCCTCCATCCTTCATCACTATGTATTCCTCCATCCTTCATCACTATGTATTCCTCCATCCTTCATCACTATGTATTCATCCATCCTTCATCACTATGTATTCCTCCATCCTTCATCACTATGTATTCCTCCATCCTTTATCACTATGTATTCCTTCATCACTATGTATTCCTCCATCCTTCATCACTATGTATTCCTCCATCCTTCATCACTATGTATTCATCCATCCTTCATCACTATGTATTCATCCATCCTTCATCACTATGTATTCATCCATCCTTCATCACTATGTATTCCTCCATCCTTCATCACTATGTATTCATCCATCCTTCATCACTATGTATTCCTCCATCCTTCATCACTATGTAATCTTTCATCACTATGTATTCATCCATTCTTCATCACTATGTATTCCTCCATCCTTCATCACTATGTATTCATCCATCCTTCATCACTATGTATTCATCCATCCTTCATCACTATGTATTCCTTCATCACTATGTATTCATCCATCCTTCATCACTATGTATTCCTCCATCCTTCATCACTATGTATTCCTCCATCCTTCATCAATGTGTATTCATCCATCCTTCATCACTATGTATTCATCCATCCTTCATCACTATGTATTCATCCATCCTTCATCACTATGTATTCATCCATCCTTCATCACTATGTATTCCTTCATCACTATGTTTCATCCATCCTTCATCACTATGTATTCCTTCATCACTATGTTTCATCCATCCTTCATCACTATGTATTCATCCATCCTTCATCACTATGTATTCCTCCATCCTTCATCAATGTGTATTCCTTCATCACTATGTATTCCTCCATCCTTCATCACCATGTATTCATCCATCCTTCATCACTATGTATTCATCCATCCTTCATCACTATGTATTCCTCCATCCTTCATCACTATGTATTCCTCCATCCTTCATCACTATGTATTCATCCATCCTTCATCACTATGTATTCATCCATCCTTCATCACTATGTATTCCTCCATCCTTCATCACTATGTATTCCTCCATCCTTCATCACTATGTATTCCTCCATCCTTCATCACTATGTATTCATCCATCCTTCATCACTATGTATTCCTCCATCCTTCATCACTATGTATTCCTCCATCCTTTATCACTATGTATTCCTTCATCACTATGTATTCATCCATCCTTCATCACTATGTATTCCTCCATCCTTCATCACTATGTATTCCTCCATCTTTCATCACTATGTATTCCTCCATCCTTCATCACTATGTTTCATCTATCCTTCATCACTATGTATTCCTCCATCCTTCATCACTATGTGTTCCTTCATCACTATGTATTCCTCCATCCTTCATCACTATGTATTCCTTCATCACTATGTGTTCCTTCATCACTATGTTTCATCCATCCTTCATCACTATGTATTCCTCTATCCTTCATCACTATGTATTCCTCCATCCTTCATCACTATGTATTCCTCCATCCTTCATCACTATGTATTCATCCATCCTTCATCACTATGTATTCATCCATCCTTCATCACTATGTATTCCTCCATCCTTCATCACTATGTATTCCTCCATCCTTCATCACTATGTATTCATCCATCCTTCATCACTATGTATTCCTCCATCCTTCATCACTATGTATTCATCCATCCTTCATCACTATGTATTCCTCCATCCTTCATCACTATGTAATCCTTCATCACTATGTATTCATCCATTCTTCATCACTATGTATTCCTCCATCCTTCATCACTATGTATTCCTCCATCTTTCATCACTATGTATTCCTCCATCCTTCATCACTATGTTTCATCTATCCTTCATCACTATGTATTCCTCCATCCTTCATCACTATGTGTTCCTTCATCACTATGTATTCCTCCATCCTTCATCACTATGTATTCCTTCATCACTATGTGTTCCTTCATCACTATGTTTCATCCATCCTTCATCACTATGTATTCCTCTATCCTTCATCACTATGTATTCATCCATCCTTCATCACTATGTATTCATCCATCCTTCATCACTATGTATTCCTTCATCACTATGTATTCATCCATCCTTCATCACTATGTATTCATCCATCCTTCATCACTATGTATTCCTCCATCCTTCATCAATGTGTATTCCTTCATCACTATGTATTCATCCATCCTTCATCACTATGTATTCATCCATCCTTCATCACTATGTATTCCTTCATCACTATGTTTCATCCATCCTTCATCACTATGTATTCCTTCATCACTATGTTTCATCCATCCTTCATCACTATGTATTCATCCATCCTTCATCACTATGTATTCCTCCATCCTTCATCAATGTGTATTCCTTCATCACTATGTATTCCTCCATCCTTCATCACTATGTATTCCTTCATCACTATGTATTCCTCCATCCTTCATCACCATGTATTCATCCATCCTTCATCACTATGTATTCATCCATCCTTCATCACTATGTATTCCTCCATCCTTCATCACTATGTATTCATCCATCCTTCATCATTATGTATTCATCCATCCTTCATCACTATGTATTCCTCCATCCTTCATCACTATGTATTCCTCCATCCTTCATCACTATGTATTCCTCCATCCTTCATCACTATGTATTCATCCATACTTCATCACTATGTATTCCTCCATCCTTCATCACTATGTATTCCTCCATCCTTTATCACTATGTATTCCTTCATCACTATGTATTCATCCATCCTTCATCACTATGTATTCCTCCATCCTTCATCACTATGTATTCATCCATCCTTCATCACTATGTATTCATCCATCCTTCATCACTATGTATTCATCCATCCTTCATCACTATGTATTCCTCCATCCTTCATCACTATGTATTCATCCATCCTTCATCACTATGTATTCCTCCATCCTTCATCACTATGTAATCCTTCATCACTATGTATTCATCCATTCTTCATCACTATGTATTCCTCCATCCTTCATCACTATGTATTCATCCATCCTTCATCACTATGTATTCATCCATCCTTCATCACTATGTATTCCTTCATCACTATGTATTCATCCATCCTTCATCACTATGTATTCATCCATCCTTCATCACTATGTATTCCTCCATCCTTCATCAATGTGTATTCATCCATCCTTCATCACTATGTATTCATCCATCCTTCATCACTATGTATTCATCCATCCTTCATCACTATGTATTCATCAATCCTTCATCACTATGTATTCCTTCATCACTATGTTTCATCCATCCTTCATCACTATGTATTCCTTCATCACTATGTTTCATCCATCCTTCATCACTATGTATTCATCCATCCTTCATCACTATGTATTCCTCCATCCTTCATCAATGTGTATTCCTTCATCACTATGTATTCCTCCATCCTTCATCACCATGTATTCATCCATCCTTCATCACTATGTATTCATCCATCCTTCATCACTATGTATTCCTCCATTCTTCATCACTATGTATTCCTCCATCCTTCATCACTATGTATTCATCCATCCTTCATCACTATGTATTCATCCATCCTTCATCACTATGTATTCCTCCATCCTTCATCACTATGTATTCCTCCATCCTTCATCACTATGTATTCCTCCAACCTTCATCACTATGTATTCATCCATCCTTCATCACTATGTATTCATCCATCCTTCATCACTATGTATTCATCCATCCTTCATCACTATGTATTCCTCCATCCTTCATCACTATGTATTCCTCCATCCTTCATCACTATGTATTCCTCCAACCTTCATCACTATGTTTCATCCATCCTTCATCACTATGTATTCCTCTATCCTTCATCACTATGTATTCATCCATCCTTCATCACTATGTATTCATCCATCCTTCATCACTATGTATTCCTTCATCACTATGTATTCATCCATCCTTCATCACTATGTATTCATCCATCCTTCATCACTATGTATTCCTCCATCCTTCATCAATGTGTATTCCTTCATCACTATGTATTCATCCATCCTTCATCACTATGTATTCATCCATCCTTCATCACTATGTATTCCTTCATCACTATGTTTCATCCATCCTTCATCACTATGTATTCCTTCATCACTATGTTTCATCCATCCTTCATCACTATGTATTCATCCATCCTTCATCACTATGTATTCCTCCATCCTTCATCAATGTGTATTCCTTCATCACTATGTATTCCTCCATCCTTCATCACTATGTATTCCTTCATCACTATGTATTCCTCCATCCTTCATCACCATGTATTCATCCATCCTTCATCACTATGTATTCATCCATCCTTCATCACTATGTATTCCTCCATCCTTCATCACTATGTATTCATCCATCCTTCATCACTATGTATTCATCCATCCTTCATCACTATGTATTCCTCCATCCTTCATCACTATGTATTCCTCCATCCTTCATCACTATGTATTCCTCCATCCTTCATCACTATGTATTCATCCATCCTTCATCACTATGTATTCCTCCATCCTTCATCACTATGTATTCCTCCATCCTTTATCACTATGTATTCCTTCATCACTATGTATTCATCCATCCTTCATCACTATGTATTCCTCCATCCTTCATCACTATGTATTCATCCATCCTTCATCACTATGTATTCATCCATCCTTCATCACTATGTATTCATCCATCCTTCATCACTATGTATTCCTCCATCCTTCATCACTATGTATTCATCCATCCTTCATCACTATGTATTCCTCCATCCTTCATCACTATGTAATCCTTCATCACTATGTATTCATCCATTCTTCATCACTATGTATTCCTCCATCCTTCATCACTATGTATTCATCCATCCTTCATCACTATGTATTCATCCATCCTTCATCACTATGTATTCCTTCATCACTATGTATTCATCCATCCTTCATCACTATGTATTCCTCCATCCTTCATCACTATGTATTCCTCCATCCTTCATCAATGTGTATTCATCCATCCTTCATCACTATGTATTCATCCATCCTTCATCACTATGTATTCATCCATCCTTCATCACTATGTATTCATCCATCCTTCATCACTATGTATTCCTTCATCACTATGTTTCATCCATCCTTCATCACTATGTATTCCTTCATCACTATGTTTCATCCATCCTTCATCACTATGTATTCATCCATTCTTCATCACTATGTATTCCTCCATCCTTCATCAATGTGTATTCCTTCATCACTATGTATTCCTCCATCCTTCATCACCATGTATTCATCCATCCTTCATCACTATGTATTCATCCATCCTTCATCACTATGTATTCCTCCATCCTTCATCACTATGTATTCCTCCTAATTCATCACTATGTATTCATCCATCCTTCATCACTATGTATTCATCCATCCTTCATCACTATGTATTCCTCCATCCTTCATCACTATGTATTCCTCCATCCTTCATCACTATGTATTCCTCCATCCTTCATCACTATGTATTCATCCATCCTTCATCACTATGTATTCCTCCATCCTTCATCACTATGTATTCCTCCATCCTTTATCACTATGTATTCCTTCATCACTATGTATTCATCCATCCTTCATCACTATGTATTCCTCCATCCTTCATCACTATGTATTCATCCATCCTTCATCACTATGTATTCATCCATCCTTCATCACTATGTATTCATCCATCCTTCATCACTATGTATTCCTCCATCCTTCATCACTATGTATTCATCCATATTTCATCACTATGTATTCCTCCATCCTTCATCACTATGTAATCCTTCATCACTATGTATTCATCCATTCTTCATCACTATGTATTCCTCCATCCTTCATCACTATGTATTCCTCCATCTTTCATCACTATGTATTCCTCCATCCTTCATCACTATGTTTCATCTATCCTTCATCACTATGTATTCCTCCATCCTTCATCACTATGTGTTCCTTCATCACTATGTATTCCTCCATCCTTCATCACTATGTATTCCTTCATCACTATGTGTTCCTTCATCACTATGTTTCATCCATCCTTCATCACTATGTATTCCTCTATCCTTCATCACTATGTATTCATCCATCCTTCATCACTATGTATTCATCCATCCTTCATCACTATGTATTCCTTCATCACTATGTATTCATCCATCCTTCATCACTATGTATTCATCCATCCTTCATCACTATGTATTCCTCCATCCTTCATCAATGTGTATTCCTTCATCACTATGTATTCATCCATCCTTCATCACTATGTATTCATCCATCCTTCATCACTATGTATTCCTTCATCACTATGTTTCATCCATCCTTCATCACTATGTATTCCTTCATCACTATGTTTCATCCATCCTTCATCACTATGTATTCATCCATCCTTCATCACTATGTATTCCTCCATCCTTCATCAATGTGTATTCCTTCATCACTATGTATTCCTCCATCCTTCATCACTATGTATTCCTTCATCACTATGTATTCCTCCATCCTTCATCACCATGTATTCATCCATCCTTCATCACTATGTATTCATCCATCCTTCATCACTATGTATTCCTCCATCCTTCATCACTATGTATTCATCCATCCTTCATCACTATGTATTCATCCATCCTTCATCACTATGTATTCCTCCATCCTTCATCACTATGTATTCCTCCATCCTTCATCACTATGTATTCCTCCATCCTTCATCACTATGTATTCATCCATCCTTCATCACTATGTATTCCTCCATCCTTCATCACTATGTATTCCTCCATCCTTTATCACTATGTATTCCTTCATCACTATGTATTCATCCATCCTTCATCACTATGTATTCCTCCATCCTTCATCACTATGTATTCATCCATCCTTCATCACTATGTATTCATCCATCCTTCATCACTATGTATTCATCCATCCTTCATCACTATGTATTCCTCCATCCTTCATCACTATGTATTCATCCATCCTTCATCACTATGTATTCCTCCATCCTTCATCACTATGTAATCCTTCATCACTATGTATTCATCCATTCTTCATCACTATGTATTCCTCCATCCTTCATCACTATGTATTCATCCATCCT
>NC_060191.1:71114032-71139032 GCF_021184085.1 Oncorhynchus gorbuscha | reverse complement strand
CCTCGTCTCTCTCCCTTCCTCCCCTCCTCCCCTCCCCTCCCCTCCTCCTCTTCCTTCCTCCTCTCCCCCTCCTCTCCCCCTCCTCCTCCTCCCCTCCCCTCCTCCTCTCTCTCCACTCCTCTCCCCTCCCCTCCTCCTCTCCCCTCCTCCTCTCCCCTCCTCCGCTCCTCCTCTCCCTTCCTCCTCTCCCTTCCCCTCCTCCTCTCCCCTCCTCTCTCTCCACTCCTCTCCCCTCCTCCTCTCCCCTCCTCTGCTCCTCCTCTCCCCTCCTCTCTCTCCGTCCTCCTCTCCGTTCCTCCACTCCTCCTCTCCCCTCCTCTCTCTCCCCTCCTCTCCCTTCCTCCTCTTCCCTCCTCTCTCTCCCCTCCTCTCTCTCCCCTCCTCTCCCCTTCCTCCCCTCCCCTCCCCTCCTCCTCTCCCTTCCTCCTCTCCCCTCCTCCTCTCCCCTCGTCTCTCTCTCCTCCTCTCCCCTCCTTTCCCCTCCCCTCGTCTCTCTCCCCTCCTCCTCTCCCCTCCTCTCCCCTCCTCCTCTCCCCTCCTCTCCCCTCCTCCGCTCCCCTCCTCTCTCTCTCCAGGTCTGAAGGGCTCTCTCCAGAGGTTGCAGCTGGAATACGTAGACGTGGTCTTCGCAAACCGCCCCGACACCAACACGCCCATGGAGGGTGAGTCAGTCTATCAACATTCACCATTGGGGACCGAGCAACCAATGTAAGTCAGGGTGATTAGTCTCATATTCTGAAAAACTAAAATCTGATTGGTTTGTGTTGTATTTTTTAAGGATCCCCATCAGCTACTGCCAAGGCATAAGCTACTCTTCCTGGGGTCCAGCAACATTTAGGCAGTTAATGCAAGCAGGGGATTTTCTTTGCCAGGCTAACAAACAGAGCAGAATCAGGATTCAGACAGACAGACAGACAGACAGACAGACAGACAGACAGACAGACAGACAGACAGACAGACAGACAGACAGACAGACAGACAGAGCAGAATCATGATTTAGACAGACAGACAGACAGACAGACAGACAGACAGACAGACAGACAGACAGACAGACAGACAGACAGACAGACAGACAGACAGACAGACAGACAGACAGAGCAGAATCATGATTTAGACAGACAGACAGACAGACAGACAGACAGACAGACAGACAGACAGACAGACAGACAGACAGACAGACAGACAGACAGACAGACAGACAGACAGACAGACAGACAGACAGAGCAGAATCATGATTTAGACAGACAGACAGACAGACAGACAGACAGACAGACAGACAGACAGACAGACAGACAGACAGACAGACAGACAGACAGACAGACAGACAGACAGACAGACAGAGCAGAATCATGATTTAGACAGACAAAAGGTGTATTCCTTACTTACAGGTTATCTCCAATAGTGCAAAAAAGGTGTTAGGTGAACAATAGGTGAGTAAAGAAATAAAACAACAGTAAAAAGACAGGTTATATACAGGTGAGAGGCATTATACAGTAGAGAGGTTATATACAGTAGAGAGGTTATATACAGTAGAGAGGCTACATACAGTAGAGAGGTTATATACAGTAGAGAGGCTATATACAGTAGAGAGGTTATATACAGTAGAGAGGCTATATACAGTAGAGAGGCTATATACAGTAGAGAGGTTATATACAGTAGAGAGGCTATATACAGTAGAGAGGTTATATACAGTAGAGAGGCTATATACAGTAGAGAGGCTATATACAGTAGAGAGGCTATATACAGTAGAGAGGCTATATACAGTAGAGAGGTTATATACAGTAGAGAGGCTATATACAGTAGAGAGGTTATATACAGTAGAGAGGCTATATACAGTAGAGAGGTTATATACAGTAGAGAGGCTATATACAGTAGTGAGACTATATACAGTAGAGAGGTTATATACAGTAGAGAGGCTATATACAGTAGAGAGGCTATATACAGTAGAGAGGCTATATACAGTAGAGAGGCTATATACAGTAGAGAGGTTATATACAGTAGAGAGGCTATATACAGTAGAGAGGCTATATACAGTAGAGAGGCTATATACAGTAGAGAGGTTATATACAGTAGAGAGGCTATATACAGTAGACAGGCTACATACAGTAGAGAGGTTATATACAGTAGAGAGGTTATATGCAGTAGAGAGGTTATATACAGTAGAGAGGTTATATACAGTAGACAGGTTATATACAGTAGAGAGGTTATATACAGTAGAGAGGTTATATACAGTAGAGAGGTTATATACAGTAGAGAGGCTATATACAGTAGACAGGCTACATACAGTAGAGAGGTTATATACAGTAGAGAGGTTATATACAGTAGAGAGGTTATATACAGTAGAGAGGTTATATACAGTAGACAGGTTATATACAGGTGAGAGGCTATATACAGTAGAGAGGTTATATACAGTAGAGAGGCTATATACAGTAGACAGGCTACATACAGTAGAGAGGTTATATACAGTAGAGAGGTTATATGCAGTAGAGAGGTTATATACAGTAGAGAGGTTATATACAGTAGACAGGTTATATACAGGTGAGAGGCTATTTACAGTAGAGAGGTTATATACAGTAGAGAGGCTATATACAGTAGACAGGCTACATACAGTAGAGAGGTTATATACAGTAGAGAGGTTATATGCAGTAGAGAGGTTATATACAGTAGAGAGGTTATATACAGTAGACAGGTTATATACAGGTGAGAGGCTATATACAGTAGAGAGGCTATATACAGTAGACAGGCTACATACAGTAGAGAGGTTATATACAGTAGAGAGGTTATATGCAGTAGAGAGGTTATATACAGTAGAGAGGTTATATACAGTAGACAGGTTATATACAGGTGAGAGGCTATATACAGTAGAGAGGTTATATACAGTAGAGAGGTTATATACAGTAGAGAGGCTATATACAGTAGACAGGCTACATACAGTAGAGAGGTTATATACAGTAGAGAGGTTATATGCAGTAGAGAGGTTATATACAGTAGAGAGGTTATATACAGTAGACAGGTTATATACAGGTGAGAGGCTATATACAGTAGAGAGGTTATATACAGTAGAGAGGTTATATACAGTAGAGAGGCTATATACAGTAGAGAGGTTATATACAGTAGAGAGGTTATATACAGTAGAGAGGCTATATACAGTAGAGAGGCTATATACAGTAGTGAGACTATATACAGTAGAGAGGCTATATACAGTAGAGAGGTTATATACAGACACCTGTTAGTCAGGCTGATTGAGGTAGTATGTACATGTAGATATGGTTAAAGTAACTATGCATATGTGATGAACAGAGAGTAGCAGCAGCATAAAAATAGGGTTTGGGGGGGTTGGAGGGGGGGGGGGGGTACACAACACATATAGTCCGAGTAGCCACCTGTTCAGGAGTCTTATGACTTGGGGGTAAAAACTGTTGAGGAGCCTTTTTGTCCTAGACTTGGCACTCCGGTACCGGTAGCAGAGAGAACAGTCTATGAATCGGGTGGCTGGGGTCTTTGACAATTTTTAGGGCCTTCCTCTGACACCGCCTGGTGTAAAGGATCCTGAATGGCAGGCAGCTGAGCCCCAGTGATGTACTGGGCCGTACGCACTACCCTGTGTAGTGTCTTGCGGTGAGAGGCCGAGCAATTGGGTGGTAGTCAGGAGGGCTATCAGGGTGGCTGACAGGGGGGTTGTCAGGAGGGCTATCAGGGTGGCTGACAGGGGGGTTGTCAGGAGGGCTATCAGGGTGGCTGACAGGGAGGGGGGTGGTAGTCAGGAGGGCTAACAGGGTGGCTGACTGGGGGGTGGTGGTCCGGAGGGCTATCAGGGTGGCTGACAGGGGGGTGGTTGTCAGGAGGGCTATCAGGGTGGCTGACGGGGGGGGGTTTGTCAGGAGGGCTATCAGGGTGGCTGACGGGGGGGTTTGTCAGGAGGGCTATCAGGGTGGCTGACAGGGGGGGGGTGGTAGTCAGGAGGGCTATCAGGGTGGCTGACAGGGGGGTGGTTGTCAGGAGGGCTATCAGGGTGGCTGACAGGGGGTGGTTGTCAGGAGGGGTGGCTGACAGGGGGTTGTCAGGAGGGCTATCAGCGTGGCTGACAGGGGGTGGTTGTCAGGAGGGCTATCAGGGTGGCTGACAGGGGGGTGCTCAGAGGGAGTGGGATCCCCTGGGCTTGGCCTTCATATGTCTGTCCCCCTGTGTTTACGACGCTATGATCAGGATCTGGTTGTGGACTGTTCTGGTGTGGTGTCGAGACTTTTGTAGGGAGCTGAGGTGGGCTGTTCTGCTGCTTCTCTGCGGGTGTGGACACCTCTCAAATGGGTTGTTCTGTCACACACCATCCCCCTCACCCTCTCCTCCATCCCCCTCACCCTCTCCTCCATCCCCCTCACCCTCTCCTCCATCCCCCTCACCCTCTCCACCATCCCCCTCACCCTCTCCACCATCCCCCTCACCCTCTCCACCATCCCCCTCACCCTCTCCACCATCCCCCTCACCCTCTCCACCATTACATTTACATTTAAGTCATTTAGCAGACGCTCTTATCCAGAGCAATTTACACCATCCCCTCACCCTCTCTTCCATCCCCCTCACCCTCTCCACCATCCCCCTCACCCACTCCTCCATCCCCTCACCCTCTCCCCCAGCAGTCTGATCCTCTCCTTGTGCTCTGTTCTCCTGCTCCAGCTCTTTCTCCTGTTGATGTTGTCTCACTACAGTCCAGAGAGCAGATATGTCTCTCTCCACCTCCAGCTCTCTGGGTCTGGTTAAAGGAGTGTTGTTGTGCTGGACTGTTGTCTGGGTCTGTGCTGACTGGAGTGTAATCACCTGCTGTTCCAGCTCCACCTGCCTTACCTCCAGCTGGGTAAATGTATCCTTCATTCCAATGAGGGAGTAGTACTCTGTGCTGGGAGGTTGACTTTCCGCTTGGGGTGGCTCGTCTGTGGGGTTATATAATGAAGAGGTCTGGTCTGACCCGCTCGGGTTGGGAGTATCTTTCTCAAGGTAGAGCTTCTCTCTCTCTCTCTCTCTCTCTCTCTCTCTCTCTCTCTCTCTCTCTCTCTCTCTCTCTCTCTCTCTCTCTCTCTCTCTCGCTCTCTCCCTCTCTCTCTCGCTCTCTCTCCCTCTCTCTCTCTCTCTCTCTCCCCCTCTCTCTCTCTCTCTCTCTCCCCTCCCTCCTCTCTCTCTCTCTCTCTCTCTCTCTCTCTCTCTCTCTCTCTCTCTCTCTCTCTCTCTCTCTCGATCTGTACTTTCCCTCCTCATTCCCCTCCCTGGTCCTGATAGGTACCCATTACACAAGGCTGAGAACAATAACAAGGCTCCTTCATATTGTGTTGTGGTCCAGATGCTAGTGTTGGAGCTAATTGCTTCATTAATAATGTACTGATGGTTTGCAGCACGTTAGCACTTTAGCCTGTCCCTGGTCATTAGCTCAGAGAAGTGTGAAGAAATGTATTGTCAGGAGGAGAGAGAGAGGGATCAAGGAATGGGTAGGTGGCCTTCAGGGATAGTTGGGTCATTGCCAGTCCAGTAGTACAACCCAGGCAGGAAAGACTACAGTTCCCCCTGATGGTATATATTTATATTATATTGCTGTGGCATAATATATAGCAGCAGAGGCTGGTGGGAGGAGCAATAGGAGGATGGGCTCATTGTAAGTAGTGTTTATATATGGTATATCAGAGTAGGTGGAGCTGTAGGAGGATGAGCTCATTGTAAGTAGTGTTTATATATGGTATATCAGAGTAGGTGGAGCTGTAGGAGGATGGGCTCATTGTAAGTAGTGTTTATATATATATATATTTTTTTTTAACCTTTATTTAACCAGGCAAGTCAGATAAGAACATATTCTTATTTTCAATGACGGCCTGGGAACAGTGGGTTAACTGCCTGTTCAGGGGCAGAACGACAGATTTGTACCTTGTCAGCTCGGGGGTTTGAACTCGCAACCTTCCGGTTACTAGTCCAACGCTCTAACCACTAGGCTACGCTGCCGCCCCATATATAGTGTTTATATATGGTATATCAGAGTAGGTGGAGCTGTAGGAGGATGGGCTCATTGTAATGGCTGGAAGGGAATAAATGGAACGCAGCCAAACACATCAAACATATGAAAAACACGTTTGACTCCATTCCATTTATTCCATTCCAGCCATTACAATGAGCCCATCCTCCTACAGCTCCACCTACTCTGATATACCGTATATAAACACTACCGGTCAAAAGTTTTAGAACACCTACTCATTCAAGGGTTTTTCTTTATTTTGACTATTTTCTACATTGTAGAATAATAGTGAAGACATCAGAACTATGAAATAACACATGGAATCATGTAGAAAGCAAAAAAGTGTTAAACAAATCAAAATATATTTTATTTTTGAGATTCTTCAAACTAGCCACCCTTTGCACACTCTTAGCATTATCTCAACCAGCTTCATGAGGTAGTCACCTGGAATGCATTTCAATTATGGAATTTCTTTCCTTCTTAATGCATTTGAGCCAATCAGTTGTGTTGTGACAAGGTAGGGTTGGTATACAGAAGATAGCCCTATTTGGTAAAAGACCAAGTCCATATTATGGCAAGAACAGCTCAAATAAGCAAAGAGAAATGACAGTCCATCATAACTTTAAGACATGAAGATCAGTCAATACGGAACATTTCAAGAACTTTGAAAGTTTCTTCAAGTGGAGTCGCAAAAACCATCAAGAGCTATGATGAAACTGTCTCTCATGAGGACCGCCACAGGAATGGTAGATTGATTGATGTCCTTATCTCCTCAGAGATTGTGAGAGCCATGACATATGTGATCAACCAGGGGATGTCCATGTACTGGGGGACGTCTCGATGGACAGCCATGGAGATCATGGTGAGTTAACCCTATGACCTTTAACCCCTGACCCTTAACCATGTACTGGGGGACGTCTCGATGGACAGCCATGGAGATCATGGTGAGTTAACCCTATGACCTTTAACCCCTGACCCTTAACCATGTACTGGGGGACATCTCGATGGACAGCCATGGGACCTTTAACCCCTGACCCCTGACCCTTAACCATGTACTGGGGGACTTCTCGATGGACAGCCATGGAGATCATGGTGAGTTAACCCTATGACCTTTAACCCCTGACCCTTAACCATGTACTGGGGGACGTCTCGATGGACAGCCATGGAGATCATGGTGAGTTAACCCTATGACCTTTAACCCCTGACCCTTAACCATGTACTGGGGGACGTCTCGATGGACAGCCATGGAGATCATGGTGAGTTAACCCTATGACCTTTAACCCCTGACCCTTAACCATGTACTGGGGACATCTCGATGGACAGCCATGGGACCTTTAACCCCTGACCCCTGACCCTTAACCATGTACTGGGGGACTTCTCGATGGACAGCCATGGAGATCATGGTGAGTTAATCCTATGACCTTTAACCCCTGACCCCTGACCCTTAACCATGTACTGGGGGACATCTCGATGGACAGCCATGGAGATCATGGTGAGTTAATCCTATGACCTTTAACCCCTAACCCCTGACCCGTAACCATGTACTGGGGGACATCTCGATGGACAGCCATGGAGATCATGGTGAGTTAACCCTATGACCTTTAACCCCTAACCCCTGACCCGTAACCATGTACTGGGGACTTCTCGATGGACAGCCATGGAGATCATGGTGAGTTAATCCTATGACCTTTAACCCCTGACCCCTGACCCTTAACCATGTACTGGGGACATCTCGATGGACAGCCATGGAGATCATGGTGAGTTAATCCTATGACCTTTAACCCCTGACCCCTGACCCTTAACCATGTACTGGGGGACTTCTCGATGGACAGCCATGGAGATCATGGTGAGTTAATCCTATGACCTTTAACCCCTGACCCCTGACCCTTAACCATGTACTGGGGGACTTCTCGATGGACAGCCATGGAGATCATGGTGAGTTAACCCTATGACCTTTAACCCCTAACCCCTGACCCGTAACCATGTACTGGGGGACTTCTCGATGGACAGCCATGGAGATCATGGTGAGTTAACCCTATGACCTTTAACCCCTAACCCCTGACCGTAACCATGTACTGGGGGACTTCTCGATGGACAGCCATGGAGATCATGGTGAGTTAACCCTATGACCTTTAACCCCTAAACCCTGACCCGTAGCCCATGTGACAAAACCTCTCTACAGTACTCGCACAATCTTCACTTTAAAACTCTCATTACAGATCAGGCTCATACAGCAAGTCTGTGAGCCCTCAAAGGCAGTCAATAATCTGTGGAGGCCTCTGAGAAAGCCTCCGAGAGAGCCTCAGAATCTCAGAGAGAGCCTCCGAGAGAGCCTCAGAATCTCAGAGAGAGCCTTCAGAGAGAGCCTCAGAATCTCAGAGAGAGCCTCCGAGAGAGCCTCAGAATCTCAGAGAGCCTTCAGAGAGAGCCTCAGAATCTCAGAGAGAGCCTCAGAGAGAGCCTCAGAACCTCAGAGAGAGCCTTCAGAGAGAGCCTCAGAACCTCAGAGAGAGCCTCAGAGAGAGCCTTCAGAGAGAGCCTCAGAGAGAGCCTTCAGAGAGAACCTTCAGAGAGTGCCTTCAGAGAGTGCCTTCAGAGAGAGCCTTCAGAGAGAGCCTCAGAATCTCAGAGAGCCTTCAGAGAGAGCCTCAGAACCTCAGAGAGAGCCTCAGAGAGAGCCTCAGAAGAGTCTTCAGAGAGAGCCTTGGAGAGAGCCTCAGAATCTCAGAGAGAGCCTTCAGAGAGAGCCTCGTAGAGAGCCTTGGAGAGAGCCTCGTAGAGAGCCTTGGAGAGAGCCTCGTAGAGAGCCTTGGAGAGAGCCTCGTAGAGAGCCTCGGAGAGAGCCTCGGAGAGAGCCTCGTAGAGAGCCTTGGAGCCTCTTGTTTGTGTGCTGAATAACAGGGAAACTGGGGGAAAACAGGCTGTCTGTCTGTGGACCTTTTTATGTCCTGGCTAATTTGGAGGAGAAGGGGGAGGATAGGAGAGGTGGTGGCTAACTACATTTCCAAGAAAAAAAGCCTGATAGTGACTGATTGCTAAAGCATCCCCAGAATTTTCTGTAGTCAACAACCTCTCGTTCTCGGCAAGTGTGTGTTAAGCGCTGCACATGATGTTGTGTTGATTGTGCTTAGGGTGAATGTTGTAGCGTAGCAGCTCAGATGAAAGCACTGTGATTTAATATAATAATAATAATAATATATGCCATTTAGCGGACGCTTTTATCCAAAGCGACTTACAGTCATGTGTGCATACATTCTACGTATGGGTGGTCCCGGGAATCGAACCCACTACCCTGGCGTTACAAGCGCCATGCTCTACCAACTGCATCTATAATGCAGTGGTATACAGGGGAACAGAGCCGAGAGGCAAACCAGCCCCACCCACCACAGCCTGTAGCAGATAAGAGTGGTTGTGCTGATGTTTAAGAAAGCAATGACCGCTGTACATGTATTTTCTATGGCATTTCTCTTTGCAAACGCACATATGGAAACATAGATATGCGTGTGCAAGTGAATTGGTGTGTGAAATATAGACTAAGCTAAATGAGCTGAATACAGTATAATTCATGAATTCTGATTAGGATCCCTCTCCTCATCTCTCTCTCTCTCTCTCTCTCTCTCTCTCTCTCTCTCTCTCTCTCTCTCTCTCTCTCTCTCTCTCTCTCTCTCTGTCTCTCTGTCTCTCTGTCTCTCTGTCTCTCTATCTATCTATCTATCTATCTATCTATCTATCTATCTATCTATCTATCTATCTATCTATCTATCTATCTATCTATCTATCTATCTATGTATCTATAGGAGGCGTACTCTGTCGCCAGACAGTTTAACCTGATCCCTCCGGTGTGTGAGCAGTCTGAGTACCATCTCTTCCAGAGGGAGAAGGTGGAGGTCCAGCTTCCAGAACTCTACCACAAGATAGGCATGTGTCAATCATCCAGGCTGGTCACGCCCACTTCTCTCACATATGCTGAAGGTTCACATAACCATCCTCCCATCTGCTACAGGGTTCTAAACAGTGGATACATACATAATCAACCCTTATATGATTGTAATAAAGTGATATGATAATGTCCTCCTGAGCACTCCGCTCCCCTAACATCTGCTGGGGTTCAGACCGGGGATTTCATTGTGTCCTCAGAGCGTCTGTTTGGTGTCCGTCTGATTGACAGTGATAATAGATCTCACAGTTATCTGTCACTCACTCCCTCCCTCCCTCCCTCTCTGTTCCCACATTCCATCTGGTCTCCATGGTGACAGGTGTCGGGGCAATGACGTGGTCTCCGCTGGCCTGTGGCATCATCACAGGGAAGTACCAGAACTGCATCCCAGAAACCTCCAGGGCATCCATGAAGGTAGGCCCTGTATCCAGTCAACAAGCTCTCAGTCTCCCTGCAGAATCTGACATTTCTAAATAAATAAAAATAGTTTAGGGATTAACTCCGGATGGTTAAAGGTTAAAGTTTGAGCTACAGTTAAAACAACAGATTAAAAACGAGTGCCGGGGCTCGCGGCTTCGCCCATCCGCTTATACCCATTAAGTCATCTCTCAACATCCTGGGTACCTGGACGGATGTTGAATACCGCCTTGAGAGACCTGCCTGATCCACTTCCACCTCTCTCTCTCTCTCTCTCTCTCTCTTCTCCCTCTCCACTATTTTCCTGTCGCTCTTCTTTCTTCTTTCCCTCTTTCTCTCTTTCTTTCTCTCTTTCCCTCTCTCTCTTTCTCTCTTTCTCTCTTTCTCTCTTTCTCTCTTTCTCTCTTTCTCTCTTTCCCTCTTTCTCTCTTTCCCTCTCTCTCTTTCTCTCTTTCTCTCTTTCTCTCTTTCTCTCTTTCTCTCTTTCCCTCTTTCTCTCTTTCCCTCTTTCTCTCTTTCTCTCTTTCTCTCTTTCCCTCTTTCTCTCTTTCTCTCTTTCTCTCTTTCTCTCGTTCTCTCTCGCTCTTTCCCCTCTGTCTCTCTTTCCCTCTTTCTCTCTTTCTCTCTTTCTCTCTTTCCCTCTTTCTCTCTTTCCCTCTTTCTCTCTTTCTCTCTTTCTCTCTTTCTCTCTTTCTCTCTTTCCCTCTTTCTCTCTTTCTCTCTTTCTCTCTTTCTCTCTTTCTCTCGTTCTCTCTCGCTCTTTCCCCTCTGTCTCTCTTTCCCTCTTTCTCTCTTTCTCTCTTTCTCTCTTTCTCTCTTTCTCTCTTTCTCTCTTTCCCTCTTTCTCTCTCGCTCTCTCGCTCTCTTTCTCTCTCCCTCTGCAGTCGTACCAGTGGTTAAAGGAGAAGATTGTGAGCGAGGATGGGAGGAAACAGCAGGCTAAGCTGAAGGAGCTGGGACACATTGCTGAGAAGCTGGGCTGTACTCTCCCACAGCTGGCTGTGGGTGAGAGAGATGAGCATGGGCACACACAAACACTACTTTGTTTCAGTACTTTAGTATTAATGATGGTAGAGCGCCACCAAGTGGATGCCAACAGTATCACATTTCTATGAGGAATTCCATTAATGTCACACTAGATTATACAACCCATAATTGTCCCCCGCTCTGTCATTTCCTCCCTCCTTCCTTCTCTCCTTCCCTAGCCTGGTGTTTGAGGAATGAGGGGGTGAGCTCAGTCCTCCTGGGATCCTCCAGTCCAGAGCAGCTAACAGAGAACCTAGGCGCCATACAGGTAAACACACACACACATTTTTGAGGAGTAAAAATGTATTCCCATTCAAAATCCTATCTTCCCTAACTCCTAAATCACACCCTAAGTTCTGACCCTAAACTTAACTCTTAAGTCTAAAATAGCATTTGAACAAATTGAGGACATGAAAAAATCAAATGTTTAGTTTTCCTGGTGGTCTTTGTCAGGACCATTGTGTGTCTGAAAACGTAGGAAAACATGTCCTCACACGTTCTGATATTTTCCACAGTTCCTTCCAAAAATGACGTCTCATGTGGTGTCGGACATCGATCACATACTGGAGAACAAGCCACACAGTAAGAAGGACTATCGCTCCTAGACACCCAGGAGGAAGCAGAACCACTACTGTACAACCACTGTGGATCCAGTTCCACCAACCTCCTGGGCTCAGCCTCCATGGGGTTTCAGCTCAGTCTAATCCCAGCCCAGTTCAGGCCTGCTCAGCTCAGCCCCAGCCTTCTTAGCCCAGTGTAACCGAGCTCAGTTCAGCCTAACCCTGCTAACCCTCTGCCTAGACCAGCTTTCAGCTCAGCTTACTCTTATCAGTAGATTCTCTGACTCCTGAGTTTTTTAACCATGCTTGCATGCTTCCCCTCTCTGATGTGCCTGGACTTTCTCTTCAAAGGCACATTGTACAAAACAACACAGAAAGGGGATAAAACTTAGAATATACCGGAAACATCTTTCACGATGCATTTTGAAAACAAACTCCTCTCTTCAAGCCAGTATTCTCTATTTGACCACCGTTTGACCTCGCAAAGCAGAGCACCCTGGGACGGTGAGTTTTAGGCGACAGGCCTTTGTTCTGTCTGTGAGGGAAAGAATGTGCATGTTGTCGCCCCATCTGGTCGTATGAGAAACTGCTATCCAATATCTTCAATAGATTATTAGTGAGAGAGCGCAAGAGAATCTCATTTGCATTTTCCTTGGGAGAATCTCAATTCCATACTCTCTCCTCACCAACTACTCAAAACCCATTGGAGGAGAAGGTCAGAGGGGAGAGACCCCTGGCTTTCTCATCCAATACGTTTTGAGAAGGAGGAGAGGAATGCAGACGCGGGGAGGCAAGGAAATGCAATTAAGATTCTCCCAGTGGCCTACTGTTCTGTATAGTGCCAGTCTGAGTGAGCAGGGGGCCTCCTGTACTGTACTGTATACTCTCTGTCTGCATCCATAGAGGAGAATCCTGCCTCTCCTCCTCCTGCCTATAATATGAACCTGCATCTTTAGTTGCTGACGGGAATCTGGGATAGCACAAGCCACTCTGTGACATAACCTCCCAACCAGACCAATGTTACCTGTGGGTGTTGCTTGTTAGATAATGTGTAAGATAGGTGAAGTATTTAGAAAGATGTAAAGGCCTATATCTATTCTATAATAGTACGTGAAAATAAGTTTCTTCTGTGGGTTAGAATGTTTTTCGTCTTTCAGGGGTGTATATACAGTATTAAACTTTATGGGTCAAACCTTGTAACGTAAGCAAAACAGACCTCAAGTCCCCTTTGTTGCAGATGAAACTAAAGTATTCTATAAATAACCTAGAAATATTCTATAAATAACCTAAGTATTCTATAAATAACCTAAGTATTCTATAAATAACCTAAAAACTACCTGTAAATATTCTATAAAGAACCTATAAGTATTCTATAAAGAACCTATAAGTATTCTATAAAGAACCTATAAGTATTCTATAAAGAACCTATAAGTATTGTGTAAAGAACCTATAAGTATTCTATAAAGAACCTATAAGTATTCTATAAAGAACCTATAAGTATTCTATATTCTATAAAGAACCTATAAGTATTGTGTAAATAGTGTTGTACTGTTTCTCCTCTCTCAGCAGCACAATACATCCATGTCCAATTTGTAAGTCGCTCTGGATAAGAGCGTCTGCTAAATGACTTAAATGTAAATGTAAATGTAAATGGCTGTTTGGTGCTGATCCAAGTCCAGCTCTGCTCCTGGGTTTACCCATTTAGCCCAGACTGACAATGTAAACTACGGTATTAATTAAAAGATATCAAACCGTTATAAAAGTGTTGTTTTCTACAGTATCTAAAGTTATCAGAAGAGAGGATTTACTACAAATCAGTGTTTCCCAAACTCGGTCCTGGATCTCCCTCTGCGTGCATTTTCTGTTCTTCTGCCCGAGCACTACACATATTCAAATCATCACAGCTTGACGAGGAGTTGGCTATTTGAATTAGCTGTGTGGTGCTCGGGCAAAAACCAGAACGTGCACCTGTGGGTGGGTGGATGGGGGACTGAGTTTAGGACACCCTGAACTATATTACTGACACGAACATCAGTGTCCATCCATCTATCCTGATCATTAATCTACATATTTCCTATCCTGCCATGAGAAGAGTGACCTCTCTGTAAATAGCATATATACAGTGCCTTGCGAAAGTATTCGGCCCCCTTGAACTTTGCGACCTTTTGCCACATTTCAGGCTTCAGGCTTTTTTAACAAATCAAAAACTGAAAAATTGGGCGTGCAAAATTATTCAGCCCCCTTAAGTTAATACTTTGTAGCGCCACCTTTTGCTGCGATTACAGCTGTAAGTCGCTTGGGGTATGTCTCTATCAGTTTTGCACATCGAGAGACTGACATTTTTTCCCATTCCTCCTTGCAAAACAGCTCGAGCTCAGTGAGGTTGGATGGAGAGCATTTGTGAACAGCAGTTTTCAGTTCTTTCCACAGATTCTCGATTGGATTCAGGTCTGGACTTTGACTTGGCCATTCTAACACCTGGATATGTTTATTTTTGAACCATTCCATTGTAGATTTTGCTTTATTTTTTGGATCATTGTCTTGTTGGAAGATAAATCTCCATCCCAGTCTCAGGTCTTTTGCAGACTCCATCAGGTTTTCTTCCAGAATGGTCCTGTATTTGGCTCCATCCATCTTCCCATCAATTTTAACCATCTTCCCTGTCCCTGCTGAAGAAAAGCAGGCCCAAACCATGATGCTGCCACCACCATGTTTGACAGTGGGGATGGTGTGTTCAGGGTGATGAGCTGTGTTGCTTTTACGCCAAACATAACGTTTTGCATTGTTGCCAAAAAGTTCAATTTTGGTTTTATCTGACCAGAGCACCTTCTTCCACATGTTTGGTGTGTCTCCCAGGTGGCTTGTGGCAAACTTTAAACAACACTTTTATGGATATCTTTAAGAAATGCCTTTCTTCTTGCCACTCTTCCATAAAGGCCAGATTTGTGCAATATACGACTGATTGTTGTCCTATAGACAGAGTCTCCCACCTCAGCTGTAGATCTCTGCAGTTCATCCAGAGTGATCATGGGCCTCTTGGCTGCATCTCCGATCAGTCTTCTCCTTGTATGAGCTGAAAGTTTAGAGGGACGGCCAGGTCTTGGTAGATTTGCAGTGGTCTGATACTCCTTCCATTTCAATATTATCGCTTGCACAGTGCTCCTTGGGATGTTCCTTGTTCTTCATGATGATCTCTGCGCTTTTAACGGACCTCTGAGACTATCACAGTGCAGGTGCATTTATACGGAGACTTGATTAGACACAGGTGGATTGTATTTATCATCATTAGTCATTTAGGTCAACATTGGATCATTCAGAGATCCTCACTGAACTTCTGGAGAGAGTTTTCTGCACTGAAAGTAAAGGGGCTGAATAATTTTGCACGCCCAATTTTTCAGTTTTTGATTTGTTAAAAAAGTTTGAAATATCCAATAAATGTCATTCCACTTCATGATTGTGTCCCACTTGTTGTTGATTCTTCACAAAAAATACAGTTTTATATCTTTATGTTTGAAACCTGAAATGTGGCAAAAGGTCGTAAAGTTCAAGGGGGCCGAATACTTTCGCAAAGCACTGTATATATAGAACAATAATATAAACTCAACACGCAACAATTTGGGGTATGATCAGATCAGGCCCTACACCCAAACAAGGGCACTGCGTTCATCCACCTCTGGCCTTCTCGCCTCCCTACCACTGAGGAAGTAAGCTCCCTCAGCCCAGTCAAAACTGTTCGCTGCCCTGGTCCCCCAATGGTGGAACAAACTCCCTCACGTCCAACAGCGAGTTCACCACCTTCCGGAGACACCTGAAACCCCACCTCTTTAAGAATACCTAGGAAGACAGAATCCATCTGTCACCCCCTAGTTTTAGATGCACTATTGTTAAGTGACTGTCCCACTGGATGTCATAAGGTGAATGCACCAATTTGTAAGTCGCTCTGGATAAGAGCGCTCATAAATGACTTAAATGTAATGTAAATGTAAATGTTTTCAGATTTGACCCAACAGTACATTTCAGTCAATTGAAGAAAATAAAAAAGTATTAGTCCCTAATCTATGGATTTCTGAATACTGGGGGAAACAGATATGGATCTGTCACAGATAAAAGGCGTTGATACAGAAAATCCCAAACAGTATCTCGGTGAACCTGTCATTTACACGCCTCATGCAGCTGTTTAATGTTGTCCCACACCTTTTCAATGGCTGTGCAGTTGCTGAATATTGGCGGGGGAACACTGTCTGGGTTGATACAGAAAGCATCCCAAACATGCTCGACGGGTGACCTGTCTGGGATACAGAGCATCCCAAACATGCTCGACGGGTGACCTGTCTGGGATCCAGAGCATCGCAAACATGCTCGAGGGGGGACCTGTCTGGGATACAGAGCATCCCAAACGTGCTCGACGGGTGACCTGTCTGGGATACAGAGCATCCCAAACATGCTCGACGGGTGACCTGTCTGGGATACAGAGCATCCCAAACATGCTCGACAGGTGACCTGTCTGGGATACAGAGCCTCCCAAACATGCTCAGACAGGTGACCTGTCTGGCGAGTATGCAGGCGATGGAAGAACTGGGACATTTTCAGCTTCCAGGAATTGTGTACAGATCCTTGCGACATGGGGCTGTGCATTATCATGCTGAAACATGAGGTGATGGTGGTGGATAAATGACATGACAATGGGCCTCAGGATCTCGTCACAGTATGTTTTGTGCATTAAAGTTGCCATCTATAAAATGCAATTGTGTTTAGGCCGTAGCGTATGCGTGTCCATAACTCCACCATGGGGCACTGGCACTCAGAAAACCTCTCACCTACACAACACCACACGTGGTCTGTGTTATGAGGCCGGTTGGACGTACTGCCAAATTCTCTAAAACAACGGAGGCAGTTTATAGTAGAGAAATTAACATTGAATTCTCTGGCAACAGCTCTGGTGAACATTCCTGCAGTCAGCATGACAATTGCACACTCCCTCAAAACATGACATTGTGTTGTGTGAAAAGAAAAACAGCACATTTTAAGAGTGGCCTTTTGCCCCACAGCACAAGGTGCACCTGTGTAATGATCATGCTGTTGAATCAGCTTCTTGATATGCCACACCTTTAAGGTGGAAGGATTATCTTGGCAAAGGAGAAATGCTCACTAACAGAGAGGTAAACAAATTTGCCACAACATTTGAGAGAAATAAGCGTTTTGTTTATATGGAACATTTATGGGATCTATTTTCAGCTCATGAAAACACTTTATATGTGTTTATATTCTCATTCAGTGTAAAAAGTAATATGACACTTCATTAATAAATGCACAATGATGATGAAATCTATTGGCGTTTCATTCCTGGAAATGTAAATCAGTTTTCTGATTATTTGCTGATTGACAATAACCACACACACACACTGGTTCTTGATCTGGCCACTTTAATTAGTACAAAATGTGAAGGACAGAGTTACCTGGAGTGACCTCCAGACATTTGATCATGCATTTCATGAAGACTTACAGCTGAAATGATATGATTATTATTCTAATTCTCCTTCTCTCAATCATTACAAAAAATATCCAAGCTTCACCCCAGCCCCCCTTGACCCAAACCCCATTCCCTCCCTGACCTAATCCCCATCCCCTCCTCCTAGCTTCACCCCAGCCTTCCAAGACCCAAACCCCATTCCCTCCTCCTAGCTTCACCCCAGCCTTCCAAGACCCAAACCCCATTCCCTCCTCCTAGCTTCACCCCAGCCATCCCTAACCCCATTCCCTCCCTGACCTAAACCCCATTCCCTCCTCCTAGCTTCACCCCAGCCCTCCCTGACCCAAACCCCATTCCCTCCTCCTAGCTTCACCCCAGCCATCCCTAACCCCATTCCCTCCTCCTGACCTAAACCCCATTCCCTCCTCCTAGCTTCACCCCAGCCCTCCCTGACCCAAACCCCATTCCCTCCTCCTAGCTTCACCCCAGCCATCCCTAACCCCATTCCCTCCTCCTAGCTTCACCCCAGCCATCCCTAACCCCATTCCCTCCCTGACCTAAACCCCATTCCCTCCTCCTAGCTTCACCCCAGCCCTTCCTGACCCAAACCCCATTCCCTCCTCCTAGCTTCACCCCAGCCATCCCTAACCCCATTCCCTCCCTGACCTAAACCCCATTCCCTCCTCCTAGCTTCACCCCAGCCCTCCCTGACCCAAACCCTCCTCTTCTCAGTTGTTGATTTCTTTCTTTCCTCCTTTACTTGGATCCAGTGGACAGCAGGGCGATGAGGCCAGATGAGGCACTGATGGACAGGATGTAGTTACTGGGGAACAATGGGTTAAGGGAAAAAAACATATCTGGGAGAAAATGGAGGGTAACTGGTGCGAGGGAATAACGCTTCAGGTTTAGCTACATACCGTACTTATAGTATATGGGTGAGCAATAAGAATCTCCTACACACACACAGATTTCAGCATCTCCACTCAACCCCACCCACACTCTCCTCAGACATGTTTCAGCCAGAGGTAAACAGCAAATCAGACATGTACACAGAATACAGCTGTGGCAACCTGAAGATTCAATACAAAATCTGTACTTGAACCAACTAGTGATTGGCTAGGCCACAGACTACAGCCAATGAATAAGCAAAGAAGTTTCCTCTACGAGTACTACATCACAACAGGACAATGAGAATGCCAGGATGCGAGTCAAGCCTCAATCATTTAGTAAAGGAACATTAATCTATTTTCAGCTTTAGTAAAGCATGCATAGTTCCTACTTGAACTTTACCTGTCTAGTTAAATTGATGATGAATGTGCTTAAAATGGGATACACGGTGGGGTTGAAGTTCTTCAGCAGGAAGAAGGAGGCGATGATGACGAGGACCAGGAACAGAGTGTTGTTATAGAAGATAGAGAAGGTGGTGGCCTCATAATCAGCTACCTCGTTCTTTTTCCACAAGATCCTAACATGGGGAGGAGAAGGTTGTATCAAATCAGTCAGTTTCCTCCTCCTTACACAGGATCCTAACATAGGGAAGGAAGAGTTCAACCATTTGTGCATGGACTTGAGAACAGGGTTTAAATGGGTAAGGATGCTGTTTGGTAGCCTGGTCCAGATCTGATCTCACTAGTCTGGTCCCAGACCTGTTTGTGCTTTTACCTACTCTGTTGTCAAGCGATTTTACATGTAAAGTCGGTAAGGAGTTGCCAGAAACAGACTGGCCCCCAGGCTATATTAAAGAGACCAGAAACAATCTGGGAACCCAAGCTATATTAAAGAGAACAGAAACAATCTGGGAACCCAGGCTATATTAAAGAGACCAGAAACAGGCTGGTGCCCAGGCTATATTAAAAAGACCAGAAACAGGCTGGTGCCCAGGCTATATTAAAAAGACCAGAAACAGGCTGGTGCCCAGGCTATATTAAAGAGACCAGAAACAGGCTGGTGCCCAGGCTATATTAAAGAGACCAGAAACAGGCTGGTGCCCAGGCTATATTAAAGAGACCAGAAACAGGCTGGTGCCCAGGCTATATTAAAGAGACCAGAAACAGGCTGGTGCCCAGGCTATATTAAAGAGACCAGAAACAGGCTGGTGCCCAGGCTATATTAAAGAGACCAGAAACAGGCTGGTGCCCAGGCTATATTAAAGAGACCAGAAACAGGCTGGTGCCCAGGCTATATTAAAGAGACCAGAAACAGGCTGGTGCCCAGGCTATATTAAAGAGACCAGAAACAGGCTGGTGCCCAGGCTATATTAAAGAGACCAGAAACAGGCTGGTGCCCAGGCTATATTAAAGAGACCAGAAACAGGCTGGTGCCCAGGCTATATTAAAGAGACCAGAAACAGGCTGGTGCCCAGGCTATATTAAAGAGACCAGAAACAGGCTGGTGCCCAGGCTATATTAAAGAGACCAGAAACAGGCTGGTGCCCAGGCTATATTAAAGAGACCAGAAACAGGCTGGTGCCCAGGCTATATTAAAGAGACCAGAAACAGGCTGGTGCCCAGGCTATATTAAAGAGACCAGAAACAGGCTGGTGCCCAGGCTATATTAAAGAGACCAGAAACAGGCTGGTGCCCAGGCTATATTAAAGAGACCAGAAACAGGCTGGTGCCCAGGCTATATTAAAGAGACCAGAAACAGGCTGGTGCCCAGGCTATATTAAAGAGACCAGAAACAGGCTGGTGCCCAGGCTATATTAAAGAGACCAGAAACAGGCTGGTGCCCAGGCTATATTAAAGAGACCAGAAACAGGCTGGTGCCCAGGCTATATTAAAGAGACCAGAAACAGGCTGGTGCCCAGGCTATATTAAAGAGACCAGAAACAGGCTGGACTAGACTATATTAAAGAGACCAGACAGGCTGGACTAGGCTATATTAAAGAGACCAGAAACAGGCTGGACTAGGCTATATTAAAGAGACCAGAAACAGGCTGGCTAGGCTATATTAAAGAGACCAGAAACAGGCTGGACTAGACTATATTAAAGAGACCAGAAACCGGCTGGACTAGACTATATTAAAGAGACCAGAAACAGGCTGGTACCCAGGATAGCTGTTTAGGTGAGACCACTACAGCTTCAACAACATGAAATTGAGAGGGGAAAGAAATGTCTTCTAGAGAACTCAGTAACCCACTCAGGAGTGATTGACATGTTATCTGTCCAATCACAGACTGGCTGGCAGACTGACCTCTCATCCTTCTCCTTGCGTGACATCTTGCGATTGTCAGCCTCAGAGAGTTTCCTTGTCACCTCCTTGGAGACAGCATCCTCTCGCTTCTGGGCAACTCTGTGGTCAAGAGAGAAGACACATTTAGAAGTGAGGTACCGACCTACTACAGAGCGATGACAAACTCACCATACTGCCAAGCATTGCAGAACACAGAGGACCATAGTTCTAAGTGAGTGTTCATGTTTGTATGATAAACTTACTTGTGTTTGAGGACGAACTTGACGTTTTTGTAGGCGAAGGCCACCAGGTAGGTGCTGACCAGTGTCATGACTCCATACAGGACCGCTGACTGGACCAGGTCCATGTGCCAGATTCTCCAGAACAGCCCTGAACCACAACAAGGAAAGAAAACAAACAGGGAGGGTCACAACAGTCCACACTCTGTCTATGATACTTAGTATTACATAGTAGTGCCACAGTGAATAGAATAACTAACGTTAGTGACCCACAATGACATTACATTACATTTAAGTCATTTAGCAGACGCTCTTATCCAGAGCGACTTACAAATTGGTGCATTCACCTTATGACATCCAGTGGAACAGTCACTTTACAATAGTGCATCTAAATCTTAAAGGGGGGGGGGGGGGGTGAGAAGGATTACTTATACTATCCTAGGTATTAGCTAATCAAGTCGAGGATAACGTAGCTAATAACCAACACAACCACAATATCAATATCAGCGAGTAACTTTAACTAGCTAACTAGACAACTTCACCTGGCATATACTAACTAGGTAACAAACGTTACAGTAACAGGGTAACATATTAACCAGTGGTGGCATAGGATGGTTAGCAAACCCAGCTATATATATATATATATATATATGTATATGTCTCGTTATGCCACGTAAGTTAGTTATGTTAGGTAAAAAGATGTCTTGCTACCGGTAGTCGAATACCCATCCAATGCATCTATGATACAATTAGCAGTCCGGCCTTGCTACTTACAAATGGGAATTGCGGACACAATTAGTGCATTTCCGTAGAAAAGCGCGGAGGACTTTGCAGACAGGTTTCGGCTGAAGTCCTGGAGGAGTAGGTCTTCCTCGGACTGCTGTTTGCTGCTACCTTTAGGTGCCATTATTCCGGTGACCGGTCCGTCTCTTGCTCTACGGTGAAAAAGAAAAAAGACTGACACGTAAAGAACAGAACTGGTTTGAAAAAAACGCTAACGACGCGTCAGCTCAAACACGGAAGTAGCTGTCTTTAGAACGGAAGTTGTGGCTGTAGTTTTCTTCAGGGAGGATCTCCTTGACTATCGTACTTGGAAAGGATGAACATTGCCACCTACTGTTCTGGTTGTTGAAAAGAAAGAAGAAAGATGACGAAAACAAATTGATAAAACATACCACCAGAGGACACTCTTCATCTATGGTCAAATAGTGTAGTAAATACCCGATCGACACCGTGTACAAAACATTAAGAACACATTCCTACTGTTGTGTTGCACCCCACCTTTTGCCCTCAGAGAGATTGACTTCATCACTACTTGTTTTTTGTAAGAAGTGTTGACAAGCTGGAGATACGGAGCTGTGTGTTTAAACTACTAGCACACAACTCAGACACCCATGCATACCCCATAAGACATGTCACCAGAGGTGAGTCAAGAACATACTATGGGAGGTGCACAGTACTACATAGAGCCATGACTACATGGAACTCTATTCCACAGTACTACGTAGAGCCATGACTACATGGAACTCTATTCCACAGTACTACATAGAGCCATGACTACATGGAACTCTATTCCACAGTACTACATAGAGCCATGACTACATGGAACTCTATTCCACAGTACTACGTAGAGCCATGACTACATGGAACTCTATTCCACAGTACTACATAGAGCCATGACTACATGGAACTCTATTCCACAGTACTACATAGAGCCATGACTACATGGAACTCTATTCCACAGTACTACATAGAGCCATGACTACATGGAACTCTATTCCACAGTACTACATAGAGCCATGACTACATGGAACTCTATTCCACAATACTACATAGAGCCATGACTACATGGAACTCTATTCCACATCAGGTAACTGATGCAAACAGTAGAATCAGATTTTTTTTAAACAGGTAAAAATACACCTTATGGAACAACAGGGACTGTGAAGAGACACACACACGTGTACAGACACATGCATACACACACACACACACACACACACACACACACACACACACACACAAACACAAAAATACACACTTATGGAACAACAGGGACTGTGAACAGACACACACACGTGTACAGACACATGCACACACACACACACACACACACGCTAGCACACACACTCTACACACACATACAATGTAATATTGTTGTATGGTGGTATTATACAGTTTGTATTGTAGATATGTAGTGGTGTAATAATGTTATATGATGTACTGTTTTATCTTTGGTTTTATTAAAAATCCTACAATGTGATTTTCTGAATTTTTTTCCCTCATTTTGTCTGTCATAGTTGAAGTGTACCTATGATGAAATTTACAGGCCTCTCTCATCTTTTTAAGTGGGAGAACTTGCACAATTGGTGGCTGACTAAATACTTTTTTTTGCCCCACTGTATATACAGTGTGTATGTGTAACAGTTTAACTTTAGACCAGGGGTGTCAAACTCATTTCGCATCGTGGGCCACATACGGCCTAGGGAGATGTCAAGTGGGCCGGACCATTAAAATTATACCATACTCTGCTATAAATAACCAAAATATCATGTATTTCCTTTGTTTTGGTGTAAAGAAGCACAAGAACATTAGGAAAATATGGAAATTTAATGAACTATCCTTTTACAAAACATTTCATGAAACACCTCATATTTCCTTAGACAAATGTGCAATTTACTTTTATCATTCACAAATATGCATTGCAACTGATCCCACTGATTGTACAAAGGCACAAAACTTTAATTGGTACTGAAAAATATAGTAATGCACTTTAAGATTAAATGAGACTTTTAAAGAAAGGAATTTTTAAACCACTTACACATACGCATATAAAATCTAAATGTAATCCCTGCGTACACCTTACAAACTAAGGAGAGTGATTTTAAATGTGTAATGAAGAAAGTGTTCGCCTGTCCTGTAAATCTGTAAACTTCATACATGAAACATACATACACATACAATACATACTGAAAATGTATGGAGTTGTATGAACAGTAGAATTCCATCACACAACTTTTGTTTTGAAGCTGCTGACTAACATTAAAGTGCACATTTTTTAAATCACCACAGTAAGGATTCATCTTCACAGAGCTGTATTCTTTCAATGCAAACAGTATCTAAGGCAGCATTTTAAAGGTGTTAGTCTAGTCTGGACTTGTATTTGTACCTGAAACTTGGCATCTTTTGGCCTGTACAAGTGCATCAACACCAGGTGTCATGTCCTGACTAGCTGTCACTTTCAGAATGTCATTTAAGTGCTTGAACACATTATTATATTATTTTTGTTTTATTGATATTCATCACTGAGAAAATTTGTTCACAAAGGTAGGTTGTCCCAAACATGCACAAAATTTTAGCAGCCAGGGCTGTTAATTTGGGGTACCCTGGTAGTAGATACTGATAAAATCTGTCCAGACCTACAGAGGCAAATTTGCCCTTCAAATCTGCATCACACTGCAAATCAATTATCTCTAGCTGAATTTCGACCGGCAGATCAGAAGCTTTAACTGTGAAAGGTGAGCGAAAAACTGAAAATTCTGTCTCAAGTTCACCAAATACCTGAAAACGTTTCTCAAACTCCCGCAGTAGTCCTGCAATTTTGTCTTTGTACCGTTTCATGTCCGCATCAGGTCTGGTCACACACACATCTCTCAGACAGGGGAAATGAGCAGGGTTGCCATTTGCCAGTTGCATCTCCCACAAAGTCAGCTTCAACTTAAATGCATGTATGTTGTCAGAAAACTGTGTGACAACTTTTTTGAGGCCTTGCAACATTTTGTTCAGATTGTTCAAGTGTTCAGTAATATCAACCAAGAATGCAAGGTCCCGTAGCCATTCTTGAGATTGTAATTCCAACGCCGGTTTTCCTTTTTTCTCCATGAACTGTCCGATTTCCTCTCGTAGATCAAAGAAATGCCTCAGCACAGTGCCTCGGCTTAACCATCTCACTTCAGTGTGGTATGGCAGGCTGTGGGTAATGTTGCTGTCGCTGAGAAGTTTGTCAAACTGACGATGGTTCAGACCTCTGGACCGGATGAAATTTACAGTGCGAACAACCACCTCCATGATGTGGTCCATTTTCAGCGACTTGCAACACAATGCCTCCTGGTGCAAAATACAGTGAAATGTCCAGAAACGATCTCCTCCATTAAGGGCTTGTACTTTGTCTTTGAACTTTGTCGCGAC
>NC_060191.1:71089032-71109032 GCF_021184085.1 Oncorhynchus gorbuscha | reverse complement strand
TGGTGGATGGCTGTAAGTGTCTCTGGATAGAAAGGTTGCGTGTGTGTGTGTGTGTGTGTGTGTGAGAGAGAGAGAGAGAGAGAGAGAGAGAGAGAGAGAGAGAGAGAGAGAGAGAGAGAGAGAGAGAGAGAGAGAGAGAGAGAGAGAGAGAGAGAGAGCGATAGAGAGAGAGAGAGAGAGAGAGAGAGAGAGAGAGAGAGAGAGAGAGAGAGAGAGAGAGAGAGAGAGAGAGAGAGAGCTCATTCAGGCAAAGCCGTTTCAGAACAGCAGGGAAGATGGATAAACAAATGTGGTGTGACCACTGTGCAGAGAACAAACAGCACAGCAGGAACCCCTCAAAACAACTACATGTCTGGACCACAGAGAAACTCCGAACAACTACATGTCTGGACCACAGAGAAACTCCGAACAACTACATGTCTGGACCACAGAGAAACACAGAACAACTACATGTCTGGACCACAGAGAAACTCCGAACAACTACATGTCTGGACCACAGAGAAACTCCGAACAACTACATGTCTGGACCACAGAGAAACTCCGAACAACTACATGTCTGGACCACAGAGAAACACAGAACAAGTGACATTAGGGAAGGCCTGCGTTTGTGTGCATACTTGGTCAATGAACAGAGACATGTGTTCATCCTGGTCTGTTAACTCAACCTCTTACATAACATCACAGCACAATTAAAACATATATGGCACATGGAATCCAATCAAGTGTGGTCTATGGTGATAGGTGGGATGGGCTGAAAGGCTGAGGGGTGGTCTATGGTGATAGATGGGATGGGCTGAAAGGCTGAGGGGTGGTCTATGGTGATAGGTGGGATGGGCTGAAAGGCTGAGGGATGGTCTATGGTGATAGGTGGGATGGGCTGAAAGGCTGAGGGATGGTCTATGGTGATAGGTGGGATGGGCTGAAAGGCTGAGGGGTGGTCTATGGTGATAGGTGGGATGGGCTGAAAGGCTGAGGGGTGGTCTATGGTGATAGGTGGGATGGGCTGAAAGGCTGAGGGGTGGTCTATGGTGATAGATGGGATGGGCTGAAAGGCTGAGGGGTGGTCTATGGTGATAGGTGGGATGGGCTGAAAGGCTGAGGGGTGGTCTATGGTGATAGGTGGGATGGGCTGAAAGGCTGAGGGGTGGTCTATGGTGATAGGTGGGATGGGCTGAAAGGCTGAGGGTGGTCTATGGTGATAGGTGGGATGGGCTGAAAGGCTGAGGGGTGGTCTATGGTGATAGATGGGATGGGCTGAAAGGCTGAGGGGTGGTCTATGGTGATAGGTGGGATGGGCTGAAAGGCTGAGGGGTGGTCTATGGTGATAGGTGGGATGGGCTGAGAGGCTGAGGGATGGTCTATGGTGATAGGTGGGATGGGCTGAAAGGCTGAGGGATGGTCTATGGTGATAGGTGGGATGGGCTGAAAGGCTGAGGGATGGTCTATGGTGATAGGTGGGATGGGCTGAGAGGCTGAGGGATGGTCTATGGTGATAGGTGGGATGGGCTGAAAGGCTGAGGGGTGGTCTATGGTGATAGGTGGGATGGGCTGAAAGGCTGAGGGGTGGTCTATGGTGATAGGTGGGATGGGCTGAAAGGCTGAGGGGTGGTCTATGGTGATAGGTGGGATGGGCTGAAAGGCTGAGGGATGGTCTATGGTGATAGGTGGGATGGGCTGAAAGGCTGAGGGGTGGTCTATGGTGATAGGTGGGATGGGCTGAAAGGCTGAGGGGTAGTCTATGGTGATAGGTGGGATGGGCTGAGAGTGAATGAGGGGTGGTCTATGGTGATAGGTGGGATGGGCTGAAAGGCTGAGGGGTGGTCTATGGTGATAGGTGGGATGGGCTGAAAGGCTGAGGGATGGTCTATGGTGATAGGTGGGATGGGCTGAAAGGCTGAGGGTGGTCTATGGTGATAGGTGGGATGGGCTGAAAGGCTGAGGGGTAGTCTATGGTGATAGGTGGGATGGGCTGAGAGTGAATGAGGGTGGTCTATGGTGATAGGTGGGATGGGCTGAAAGGCTGAGGGGTGGTCTATGGTGATAGGTGGGATGGGCTGAAAGGCTGAGGGGTGGTCTATGGTGATAGGTGGGATGGGCTGAAAGGCTGAGGGGTGGTCTATGGTGATAGGTGGGATGGGCTGAAAGGCTGAGGGGTGGTCTATGGTGATAGGTGGGATGGGCTGAAAGGCTGAGGGGTGGTCTATGGTGATAGGTGGGATGGGCTGAAAGGCTGAGGGGTGGTCTATGGTGATAGGTGGGATGGGCTGAAAGGCTGAGGGGTGGTCTATGGTGATAGGTGGGATGGGCTGAAAGGCTGAGGGGTGGTCTATGGTGATAGGTGGGATGGGCTGAAAGGCTGAGGGATGGTCTATGGTGATAGGTGGGATGGGCTGAAAGGCTGAGGGGTGGTCTATGGTGATAGGTGGGATGGGCTGAAAGGCTGAGGGGTAGTCTATGGTGATAGGTGGGATGGGCTGAGAGTGAATGAGGGGTGGTCTATGGTGATAGGTGGGATGGGCTGAAAGGCTGAGGGGTGGTCTATGGTGATAGGTGGGATGGGCTGAAAGGCTGAGGGATGGTCTATGGTGATAGGTGGGATGGGCTGAAAGGCTGAGGGGGTGGTCTATGGTGATAGGTGGGATGGGCTGAAAGGCTGAGGGGTAGTCTATGGTGATAGGTGGGATGGGCTGAGAGTGAATGAGGGGTGGTCTATGGTGATAGGTGGGATGGGCTGAAAGGCTGAGGGGTGGTCTATGGTGATAGGTGGGATGGGCTGAAAGGCTGAGGGGTGGTCTATGGTGATAGGTGGGATGGGCTGAAAGGCTGAGGGGTGGTCTATGGTGATAGGTGGGATGGGCTGAAAGGCTGAGGGGTGGTCTATGGTGATAGGTGGGATGGGCTGAGGGCTGAGGGATGGTCTATGGTGATAGGTGGGATGGGCTGAAAGGCTGAGGGATGGTCTATGGTGATAGATGGGCTGAGAGGCTGAGGGATGGTCTATGGTGATAGGTGGGATGGGCTGAGAGGCTGAGGGATGGTCTATGGTGATAGGTGGGATGGGCTGAAAGGCTGAGGGATGGTCTATGGTGATAGGTGGGATGGGCTGAAAGGCTGAGGGGTGGTCTATGGTGATAGGTGGGATGGGCTGAAAGGCTGAGGGGTGGTCTATGGTGATAGGTGGGATGGGCTGAAAGGCTGAGGGGTGGTCTATGGTGATAGGTGGGATGGGCTGAAAGGCTGAGGGGTGGTCTATGGTGATAGGTGGGATGGGCTGAAAGGCTGAGGGGTGGTCTATGGTGATAGGTGGGGGCTGAAAGGCTGAGGGGTGCTATGGTGATAGGTGGGAGGGGGAGGGATGGTCTATGGTGATAGGTGGGATGGGCTGAAAGGCTGAGGGTGGTCTATGGTGATAGGTGGGATGGGCTGAAAGGCTGAGGGTGGTCTATGGTGATAGGTGGGATGGGCTGAAAGGCTGAGGGATGGTCTATGGTGATAGGTGGGATGGGCTGAAAGGCTGAGGGGTGGTCTATGGTGATAGGTGGGATGGGCTGAAAGGCTGAGGGGTGGTCTATGGTGATAGGTGGGATGGGCTGAAAGGCTGAGGGGTGGTCTATGGTGATAGGTGGGATGGGCTGAAAGGCTGAGGGGTGGTCTATGGTGATAGGTGGGATGGGCTGAAAGGCTGAGGGGTGGTCTATGGTGATAGGTGGGATGGGCTGAAAGGCTGAGGGGTGGTCTATGGTGATAGGTGGGATGGGCTGAAAGGCTGAGGGGTGGTCTATGGTGATAGGTGGGATGGGCTGAAAGGCTGAGGGGTGGTCTATGGTGATAGGTGGGATGGGCTATGGTGAAAGATGGGATGGGCTGAGGGGTGGTCTATGGTGATAGGTGGGATGGGCTGAAAGGCTGAGGGGTGGTCTATGGTGATAGGTGGGATGGGCTGAAAGGCTGAGGGGTAGTCTATGGTGAAAGATGGGATGGGCTGAGAGGCTGAGGGGTGGTCTATGGTGATAGGTGGGATGGGCTGAAAGGCTGAGGGGTGGTCTATGGTGATAGGTGGGATGGGCTGAAAGGCTGAGGGGTGGTCTATGGTGATAGGTGGGATGGGCTGAAAGGCTGAGGGGTGGTCTATGGTGATAGGTGGGATGGGCTGAAAGGCTGAGGGGTAGTCTATGGTGATAGGTGGGATGGGCTGAAAGGCTGAGGGATGGTCTATGGTGAAAGATGGGATGGGCTGAAAGGCTGAGGGGTGGTCTATGGTGATAGGTGGGATGGGCTGAAAGGCTGAGGGGTAGTCTATGGTGATAGGTGGGATGGGCTGAGTGAGGGGTAGTCTATGGTGATAGGTGGGATGGGCTGAGAGGCTGAGGGGTAGTCTATGGTGATAGGTGGGATGGGCTGAGAGGCTGAGGGGTAGTCTATGGTGATAGGTGGGATGGGCTGAGAGGCTGAGGGGTAGTCTATGGTGATAGGTGGGATGGGCTGAAAGGCTGAGGGGTGGTCTATGGTGAAAGATGGGATGGGCTGAAAGGCTGAGGGGTGGTCTATGGTGAAAGATGGGATGGGCTGAAAGGCTGAGGGGTAGTCTATGGTGATAGGTGGGATGGGCTGAAAGGCTGAGGGGTGGTCTATGGTGAAAGATGGGATGGGCTGAAAGGCTGAGGGGTGGTCTATGGTGAAAGATGGGATGGGCTGAAAGGCTGAGGGGTAGTCTATGGTGATAGGTGGGATGGGCTGAGAGGCTGAGGGGTAGTCTATGGTGATAGGTGGGATGGGCTGAGAGGCTGAGGGGTAGTCTATGGTGATAGGTGGGATGGGCTGAAAGGCTGAGGGGTGGTCTATGGTGAAAGATGGGATGGGCTGAAAGGCTGAGGGGTGGTCTATGGTGAAAGATGGGATGGGCTGAAAGGCTGAGGGGTAGTCTATGGTGATAGGTGGGATGGGCTGAAAGGCTGAGGGGTGGTCTATGGTGAAAGATGGGATGGGCTGAAAGGCTGAGGGGTGGTCTATGGTGAAAGATGGGATGGGCTGAAAGGCTGAGGGGTGGTCTATGGTGAAAGATGGGATGGGCTGAAAGGCTGAGGGGTGGTCTATGGTGAAAGATGGGATGGGCTGAAAGGCTGAGGGGTAGTCTATGGTGATAGGTGGGATGGGCTGAAAGGCTGAGGGGTGGTCTATGGTGAAAGATGGGATGGGCTGAAAGGCTGAGGGGTGGTCTATGGTGAAAGATGGGATGGGCTGAAAGGCTGAGGGGTAGTCTATGGTGATAGGTGGGATGGGCTGAAAGGCTGAGGGGTGGTCTATGGTGATAGGTGGGATGGGCTGAAAGGCTGAGGGGTAGTCTATGGTAAAAGATGGGATGGGCTGAGAGGCTGAGGGATGGTCTATGTTGATAGGTGGGATGGGCTGAAAGGCTGAGGGGTGGTCTATGGTGATAGGTGGGATGGGCTGAAAGGCTGAGGGGTAGTCTATGGTAAAAGATGGGATGGGCTGAGAGGCTGAGGGATGGTCTATGTTGATAGGTGGGATGGGCTGAAAGGCTGAGGGGTGGTCTATGGTGATAGGTGGGATGGGCTGAAAGGCTGAGGGGTGGTCTATGGTGATAGGTGGGATGGGCTGAAAGGCTGAGGGGTGGTCTATGGTGATAGGTGGGATGGGCTGAAAGGCTGAGGGGTGGTCTATGGTAAAAGATGGGATGGGCTGAGAGGCTGAGGGATGGTCTATGTTGATAGGTGGGATGGGCTGAAAGGCTGAGGGGTGGTCTATGGTAAAAGATGGGATGGGCTGAGAGGCTGAGGGATGGTCTATGTTGATAGGTGGGATGGGCTGAAAGGCTGAGGGGTGGTCTATGGTGATAGGTGGGATGGGCTGAGAGTGAATGAGGGGTGGTCTATGGTGATAGGTGGGATGGGCTGAGGGGTGGTCTATGGTGATAGGTGGGATGGGCTGAGGGGTGGTCTATGGTGATAGGGAAGGATGGGCTAAGGGGTGGGATTAGAGAGCTGAGTTCTATGGTGATAGGTGGATGGGCTGAGGGGTGTGATTAGAGAGCTGAGGTCTATGGTGATAGGTGGGATGGGCTGAGAGTGGCTGAGGGGTTGTCTATGGTGATAGGTGGAATGGGCTGAGGGGTGGTCTATGGTGATGGGTGTGATGGGCTGAGGGATAGGATTAGAGAGCTGAGGTCTATGGTGATAGGTGGATGGGCTGAGGGGTGGTCTATGGTGATAGGTGGATGGGCTGAGAGTGGCTGAGGGGTGGTCTATTGTGATAGGTGGATGAGCTGAGGGGTGGTCTATGGTGATAGGTGGATGGGCTGAGGGGTGGTCTATGGTGATAGGTGGATGGGCTGAGGGGTGGTCTATGGTGATAGGTGGATGAGCTGAGGGGTGGTCTATGGTGATAGGTGGATGGGCTGAGGGGTGGTCTATGGTGATAGGTGGATGGGCTGAGGGGTGTCTATGGTGATAGGTGGATGGGCTGAGGGGTGGGATTAGAGAGTTTATGTTCAGTAAAGTATTATTGTTATGTGACTGCTTTATATAAATGTACCATGTATGTAACATGTGTATGTAAAATGTGTACGCAAAATCTATACGTAAAATATTACATACAAAATAATACATGTTTTGAGATGTGTTCTCCGGGGAGGGGGGTGGATGGGTTAATATTTAAAAAAATCATAACTCTGCTATTTAAATCAGAGAAAGAAAACAGTAAATGTTGACATTTTGGCTAGTCTACCAAAGGTCACAGTGTCTTTTGGAGCATCAAGTGTGTGTGTTTGTGTGTGTGAGACAGAGAGAGAGACCTCAACCCAGAGTTTCTCAGAGCGTTCACAGTCAGCCCACTGACATCCCTATCAGATCACAGCAAAATCACAGTCTACTTAAACGGAGCAATACTCAAATAATGAGGCATCAAAGCCAAAGGAACTGAGTAACATTAAGAAATGCTACAGCTGGAAGGAAAGTAGTGTGGAAAGCTTCCAAAATGTTTTTAGGCAACAACAAATTCAATCCCTTTTAGATAACTTCCTGGACTAAACGTTCCACTGTAATAGTGAAGGTGTAAACTTGGCAGTAGAAAACCTAAATAGTATATCAGCTTCCCTATCAAATCAAACAGAAAACAGAAAACTGAAGAAAATTAACAATAATGACAAATGGTTTGATGAAGAATGCAAAAAGCTAAGAAAGAAATTGAGAAAGCTGTCCAACTGTAATGGATCTCGTCCTCCTCTCCTGAGGAAGAAGAAGGATCGGAGGATCGGAGGACCAATGCGCAGCGTGGTAAGTGTCCATAATGTTTAATCAAAATTAACACTGAAATACAAAACAATAAACGTGAATCAACGACACAAACAAAACAATCCCGTGTGGCACAAACACCGACATGGAAAATATACACCCACAACTCAAAAGTGAAACCAGGCTACCTAAGTATGATCCTCAATCAGGGACAACGATTGACAGCTGCCTCTGATTGAGAACCATACTAGGCCGAACACAGAAATCCCAAATGATAGAAAAAGGAACATAGACAACCCACCCAACTCACGCCCTGCCCCTACTAAAACAAAGATATAACAACAGAACCAAGGTCAGAAGGTCAGAAGAACACCAACCATAAACATAGAGACCCAGAAACCTGAGTCTACGCCTTCACTATGGTGAATCACTGAAACAATACAGAAAAACACTACGGGGAAAAAGGAACAGCATGTCAGAAATCAGCTCCTTGTAACTGAAGAATCCATAGAATCTAACCACTTCTGGGAAAATTGGAAAACACTAAACAAACAACAACACGAAGAATTATCTATCCAAAATGGAGATCTATGGGTAAACCACTTCTCCAATATTTTTTGCTCTATAACAAAGAACAAACAGCAAAAACACATACATGATTAAATACAAATATTAGAATCAACTATTAAAGACTACCAGAACCCACTGGATTCTCCAATTACATTGAATGAGTTACAGGACAAAATAAAAACCCTCCAACCCAAAAAGGCCTGTGGTGTTGATGGTATCCTCAATGAAATGATCAAATATACAGACAACAAATTCCAATTGGCTATACTAAAACTCTTTAACATCATCCTTAGCTCTGGCATCTTCCCCAATATTTGGAACCAAGGACTGATCAGCCCAATCCACAAAAGTGGAGACAAATTTGACCCCAAACTACCGTGGAATATGCTTCAACAGTAACCTTGGGAAAATCCTCTACATTACCATTAACAGCAGACTTCTACATTTCCTCAGTGAAAACAGTGTACTGAGCAAATGTGAAAATGGCCTTTTACCAAATTTCACCAACAAACAGACAATTTAATTACGACTGTCCCAGAATGATACTGCTGTTATGAAAGGACATATAATATCATATGATAAAATGTAGGCAGAGAAGATGATTAGAAATCGATGCCCAGCTCCCGGTGCTTGAGAGAGACTATATGGAAGCGCCCTTATCTTCCAAGTTCAATGACATAATAAAAGCTAAAATATGAATACAATACTATTCTCTCCAACCAAGTAAACACAATGCTATTAAAGATTCAATAAAAACACTTTGCAATGGGTGATAAACCGGATAAACTACTGGCAGGCCAGCTGAGAGGTATACAGGCCAATAGAGCTATTCATAGAATTACATATAGTACTGCAGCTGTTACTGTCACGTTCTGACCTTAGTTCCTTTTTATGTCTTTGTGTTAGGTTGGTCAGGGCATGAGTTGGGGTGGGTAGTCTATGTTCTTTTTTCTATGTTGTTATATTTCTATGTTATGGCCTAGTATGGTTCTCAATCAGAGGCAGGTGTCGTTCGTTGTCTCGGATTGAGAATCATACTTAGGTAGCCTGTTTTCCACATTTTGGTTGTGGGTGTTTAATTTCTGTTTAGTGTCTGGTTCACCTGGCAGAACTGTTTCGTTTTCTCTTCGTTGTTATCTTGTGTAGTGTTCCGTTTTTCAATTAAAATATGACGACCACTTACCACGCTGCATTTTTGGTCCTCCTCTCCCTTCCACCAACTACAATAGTTACAGCTGAGGGGGATACAGGCAAATAGAACAGAATTACATATAGTACAGGAGCTGTTACTACGGACCCCAAAAGTTGGATCAACATCTCTACACCTCATAGACCACTGCAGAAACCACAACAAACTGTCTGCTTTCCTCCATCCCCATTCCCTAAATGATATGGCGCTGCTCAAATGGAACTAAATACAGAGATAACCTTCGAAGATGTCGTCTCTGCAGTAGGTTCCTTCCTTAACGGAAAAGCGTCTGGCCCTGATGCCTTTGAATTTTTTACAAGCTTATTCAGAAAAGATTACTCCTCTTATGTTGAGGATATTTAAACACTCTATTAAAAGTCGCAGACTCCCAGAATCTTTACACTCAGCTAATATCGCCCTAACATTTAACAATAGATAAAGATGAAACGGACGAACATGACGAAGTTGCAATATTTGCACTTGATGATCGAAAAAGCATCTGACCAAGTGGAATGGAACTACATTCTGACAGTAATATATTTGTTTGGTCTGGGCGAGAGTTTTGTCTCTTGTATTGAAATACTATATGCGTGAACGACGGCTTCAGTTCTCACTAATTACAATAAATCACCTCCGTTTTCACTTCAAAGTTCCTGCCGCCAGGGATGTCCCTTGAGTCCGTTGCTATTCACCATTGCTATGGAACCCCTGGCTATCAGTACCAGAAGCCATCCTGTCATTGCTATGGAACCCCTAGCTATCAGTACCAGAAGCCATCCTGTCCACTGCTATGGAACCCCTAGCTGTCAGTACCAGAAGCCATCCTGTCCATTGCTATGGAACCCCTAGCTATCAGTACCAGAAGCCATCCTGTCCACTGCTATGGAACCCCTAGCTGTCAGTACCAGAAGCCATCCTGTCCATTGCTATGGAACCCCTAGCTGTCAGTATCAGAAGCCATCCTGTCCATTGCTATGGAACCCCTAGCTATCAGTACCAGAAGCCATCCTGTCCATTGCTATGGAACCCCTAGCTATCAGTACCAGAAGCCATCCTGTCCACTGCTATGGAACCCCTAGCTATCAGTACCAGAAGCCATCCTGTCCATTGCTATGGAACCCCTAGCTGTCAGTATCAGAAGCCATCCTTTCCATTTCTATGGAACCCCTAGCTATCAGTACCAGAAGCCATCCCTGTCCATTGCTATGGAACCCCTAGCTATCAGTAGCTATCAGTACCGAAGCCATCCTGCCATTGCTATGGAACCCCTAGCTGTCAGTATCAGAAGCCATCCTGCCATTGCTATGTAACCCCTAGCTGTCAGTATCAGAAGCTATCCTGTCCATTGCTATGGAACCCCTAGCTATCAGTACCAGAAGCCATCCTGTCCACTGCTATGGAACCCCTGGCTATCAGTACCAGAAGCCATCCTGTCCATTGCTATGGAACCCCTGGCTATCAGTACCAGAAGCCATCCTGCCATTGCTATGGAACCCCTAGCTGTCAGTACCAGAAGCCATCCTGTCATTGCTATGGAACCCCTAGCTGTCAGTACCAGAAGCCATCCTGTCATTGCTATGGAACCCCTAGCTATCAGTACCAGAAGCCATCCTGTCCACTGCTATGAACCCCTAGCTATCAGTACCAGAAGCCATCCTGTCCATTGCTATGGAACCTCTAGCTATCAGTACCAGAAGCCATCCTGTCATTGCTATGGAACCCCTAGCTATCAGTACCAGAAGCCATCCTGTCCAGCCATCCTGTCCATTGCTATGGAACCCCTAGCTGTCAGTACCAGAAGCCATCCTGTCCACTGCTATGAACCCTAGCTATCAGTACCAGAAGCCATCCTGTCATTGCTATGGAACCCCTAGCTATCAGTACCAGAAGCCATGTCCTGCCATTGCTATGAACCCCTAGCTATCAGTATCAGAAGCTGTCCTGCCATTGCTATGGAACCCCTAGCTATCAGTACCAGAAGCTGTCCTGCCATTGCTATGAACCCCTATCAGTACCTATCATGTAGCTATCAGTAAGCTGTCCTGCCATTGCTATGAACCCCTAGCTATCAGTATCCAGAAGCTGTCCTGCCATTGCTATGAACCCCTAGCTATCAGTACCAGAAGCTGTCCTGCCATTGCTATGAACCCCTAGCTATCAGTAAAGCTGTCCTGCCATTGCTATGAACCCCTAGCTATCAGTATCAGAAGCTGTCCTGCCATTGCTATGGAACCCCTAGCTATCAGTATCAGAAGCTGTCCTGCCATTGCTATGAACCCTAGCTATCAGTACCAGAAGCTGTCCTGCCATTGCTATGAACCCCTAGCTATCAGTATCAGAAGCCATCCTGTCCATTGCTATGGAACCCCTAGCTATCAGTACCAGAAGCCATCCTGTCCATTGCTATGGAACCCCTAGCTATCAGTACCAGAAGCCGTCCTGTCCATTGCTATGGAACCCCTAGCTATCAGTACCAGAAGCCATCCTGTCCATTGCTATGGAACCCCTAGCTGTCAGTACCAGAAGCCATCCTGTCCATTGCTATGGAACCCCTAGCTGTTCAGTACCAGAAGCCATCCTGTCATTGCTATGGAACCCCTAGCTATCAGTACCAGAAGCCATCCTGTCCATTGCTATGGAACCCCTAGCTGTCAGTACCAGAAGCCATCCTGTCCACTGCTATGAACCCCTAGCTATCAGTACCAGAAGCCATCCTGTCATTGCTATGGAACCCCTAGCTATCAGTATCAGAAGCTGTCCTGCCATTGCTATGGAACCCCTAGCTATCAGTATTAGAAGCCATCCTGTCATTGCTATGGAACCCCTAGCTGTCAGTATCAGAAGCCATCCTGTCATTGCTATGGAACCCCTAGCTATCAGTACCAGAAGCCGTCCTGTCCATGCTATGGACCCCTAGCTATCAGTATCAGAAGCCGTCCTGTCCATTGCTATGGAACCCCTAGCTATCAGTATCAGAAGCCATCCTGTCCATTGCTATGGAACCCCTAGCTATCAGTACCAGAAGCCATCCTGTCCACTGCTATGGAACCCTAGCTATCAGTACCAGAAGCCATCCTGTCCATTGCTATGGAACCCCTAGCTGTCAGTATCAGAAGCCATCCTTTCATTTCTATGGACCCCTAGCTATCAGTACCAGAAGCCATCCTGTCCATTGCTATGGAACCCCTAGCTATCAGTACCAGAAGCCATCCTGCCATTGCTATGGAACCCCTAGCTGTCAGTATCAGAAGCCATCCTGCCATTGCTATGGAACCCCTAGCTGTCAGTATCAGAAGCTATCCTGTCCATTGCTATGGAACCCCTAGCTATCAGTACCAGAAGCCATCCTGTCCACTGCTATGGAACCCCTGGCTATCAGTACCAGAAGCCATCCTGTCCATTGCTATGGAACCCCTGGCTATCAGTACCAGAAGCCATCCTGCCATTGCTATGGAACCCCTAGCTGTCAGTACCAGAAGCCATCCTGTCCACTGCTATGGAACCCCTAGCTGTCAGTACCAGAAGCAATCCTGTCCATTGCTATGGAACCCCTAGCTATCAGTACCAGAAGCCATCCTGTCCACTGCTATGGAACCCCTAGCTGTCAGTACCAGAAGCCATCCTGTCCACTGCTATGGAACCCCTAGCTATCAGTACCAGAAGCCATCCTGCCATTGCTATGTAACCCCTAGCTGTCAGTATCAGAAGCTATCCTGTCCATTGCTATGGAACCCCTAGCTATCAGTACCAGAAGCCATCCTGTCCACTGCTATGGAACCCCTGGCTATCAGTACCAGAAGCCATCCTGTCCATTGCTATGGAACCCCTGGCTATCAGTACCAGAAGCCATCCTGCCATTGCTATGGAACCCCTAGCTGTCAGTACCAGAAGCCATCCTGTCATTGCTATGGAACCCCTAGCTGTCAGTACCAGAAGCCATCCTGTCATTGCTATGGAACCCCTAGCTATCAGTACCAGAAGCCATCCTGTCCACTGCTATGAACCCCTAGCTATCAGTACCAGAAGCCATCCTGTCCATTGCTATGGAACCTCTAGCTGTCAGTACCAGAAGCCATCCTGTCATTGCTATGGAACCCCTAGCTATCAGTACCAGAAGCCATCCTGTCCATTGCTATGGAACCCCTAGCTGTCAGTACCAGAAGCCATCCTGTCCACTGCTATGAACCCCTAGCTATCAGTACCAGAAGCCATCCTGTCATTGCTATGGAACCCCTAGCTATCAGTACCAGAAGCTGTCCTGCCATTGCTATGAACCCCTAGCTATCAGTATCAGAAGCTGTCCTGCCATTGCTATGGAACCCCTAGCTATCAGTACCAGAAGCTGTCCTGCCATTGCTATGAACCCCTAGCTATCAGTATCAGAAGCTGTCCTGCCATTGCTATGAACCCCTAGCTATCAGTATCAGAAGCTGTCCTGCCATTGCTATGAACCCCTAGCTATCAGTACCAGAAGCTGTCCTGCCATTGCTATGAACCCCTAGCTATCAGTATCAGAAGCTGTCCTGCCATTGCTATGAACCCCTAGCTATCAGTATCAGAAGCTGTCCTGCCATTGCTATGGAACCCCTAGCTATCAGTATCAGAAGCTGTCCTGCCATTGCTATGAACCCCTAGCTATCAGTACCAGAAGCTGTCCTGCCATTGCTATGAACCCCTAGCTATCAGTATCAGAAGCCATCCTGTCCATTGCTATGGAACCCCTAGCTATCAGTACCAGAAGCCATCCTGTCCATTGCTATGGAACCCCTAGCTATCAGTACCAGAAGCCATCCTGTCCATTGCTATGGAACCCCTAGCTATCAGTACCAGAAGCCATCCTGTCCATTGCTATGGAACCCCTAGCTGTCAGTACCAGAAGCCATCCTGTCCATTGCTATGGAACCCCTAGCTGTTCAGTACCAGAAGCCATCCTGTCATTGCTATGGAACCCCTAGCTATCAGTACCAGAAGCCATCCTGTCCATTGCTATGGAACCCCTAGCTGTCAGTACCAGAAGCCATCCTGTCCACTGCTATGAACCCCTAGCTATCAGTACCAGAAGCCATCCTGTCATTGCTATGGAACCCCTAGCTATCAGTATCAGAAGCTGTCCTGCCATTGCTATGGAACCCCTAGCTATCAGTATTAGAAGCCATCCTGTCATTGCTATGGAACCCCTAGCTGTCAGTATCAGAAGCCATCCTGTCATTGCTATGGAACCCCTAGCTATCAGTACCAGAAGCCGTCCTGTCCATGCTATGGACCCCTAGCTATCAGTATCAGAAGCCGTCCTGTCCATTGCTATGGAACCCCTAGCTATCAGTATCAGAAGCCGTCCTGTCCATTGCTATGGAACCCCTAGCTATCAGTACCAGAAGCCATCCTGTCCACTGCTATGGAACCCCTAGCTATCAGTACCAGAAGCCATCCTGTCCATTGCTATGGAACCCCTAGCTGTCAGTATCAGAAGCCATCCTTTCATTTCTATGGACCCCTAGCTATCAGTACCAGAAGCCATCCTGTCCATTGCTATGGAACCCCTAGCTATCAGTACCAGAAGCCATCCTGCCATTGCTATGGAACCCCTAGCTGTCAGTATCAGAAGCCATCCTGCCATTGCTATGGAACCCCTAGCTGTCAGTATCAGAAGCTATCCTGTCCATTGCTATGGAACCCCTAGCTATCAGTACCAGAAGCCATCCTGTCCACTGCTATGGAACCCCTGGCTATCAGTACCAGAAGCCATCCTGTCCATTGCTATGGAACCCCTGGAACCATCCTGGCTATGGAACCCCTAGCTAGTACCAGAAGCCATCCTGTCCATTGCTATGGAACCCCTAGCTGTCAGTACCAGAAGCCATCCTGTCATTGCTATGGAACCCCTAGCTGTCAGTACCAGAAGCCATCCTGTCCATTGCTATGGAACCCCTAGCTATCAGTACCAGAAGCCATCCTGTCCCCTAGCTATCAGTACCAGAAGCCATCCTGTCCATTGCTATGGAACCCCTAGCTGAGTACCAGAAGCCATCCTGTCCACTGCTATGAACCCCTAGCTATCAGTACCAGAAGCCATCCTGTCATTGCTATGGAACCCCTAGCTGTCAGTACCAGAAGCCATCCTGTCCACTGCTATGAACCCCTAGCTATCAGTATCAGAAGCTGTCCTGCCATTGCTATGGAACCCCTAGCTATCAGTACCAGAAGCTGTCCTGCCATTGCTATGAACCCCTAGCTATCAGTATCAGAAGCTGTCCTGCCATGCCATTGCTATGAACCCCTAGCTATCAGTATCAGAAGCTGTCCTGCCATTGCTATGAACCCCTAGCTATCAGTACCAGAAGCTGTCCTGCCATTGCTATGAACCCCTAGCTATCAGTATCAGAAGCTGTCCTGCCATTGCTATGAACCCCTAGCTATCAGTATCAGAAGCTGTCCTGCCATTGCTATGGAACCCCTAGCTATCAGTATCAGAAGCTGTCCTGCCATTGCTATGAACCCCTAGCTATCAGTACCAGAAGCTGTCCTGCCATTGCTATGAACCCCTAGCTATCAGTATCAGAAGCCATCCTGTCCATTGCTATGGAACCCCTAGCTATCAGTACCAGAAGCCATCCTGTCCATTGCTATGGAACCCCTAGCTATCAGTACCAGAAGCCGTCCTGTCCATTGCTATGGAACCCCTAGCTATCAGTACCAGAAGCCATCCTGTCCATTGCTATGGAACCCCTAGCTGTCAGTACCAGAAGCCATCCTGTCCATTGCTATGGAACCCCTAGCTGTTCAGTACCAGAAGCCATCCTGTCATTGCTATGGAACCCCTAGCTATCAGTACCAGAAGCCATCCTGTCCATTGCTATGGAACCCCTAGCTGTCAGTACCAGAAGCCATCCTGTCCACTGCTATGAACCCCTAGCTATCAGTACCAGAAGCCATCCTGTCATTGCTATGGAACCCCTAGCTATCAGTATCAGAAGCTGTCCTGCCATTGCTATGGAACCCCTAGCTATCAGTATTAGAAGCCATCCTGTCATTGCTATGGAACCCCTAGCTGTCAGTATCAGAAGCCATCCTGTCATTGCTATGGAACCCCTAGCTATCAGTACCAGAAGCCGTCCTGTCCATGCTATGGACCCCTAGCTATCAGTATCAGAAGCCGTCCTGTCCATTGCTATGGAACCCCTAGCTATCAGTATCAGAAGCCGTCCTGTCCATTGCTATGGAACCCCTAGCTATCAGTACCAGAAGCCATCCTGTCATTGCTATGGAAGCCCTAGCTATCAGTATCAGAAGCCGTCCTGTCCATTGCTATGGAACCCCTAGCTATCAGTATCAGAAGCCATCCTGTCATTGCTATGGAACCCCTAGCTATCAGTACCAGAAGCCGTCCTGTCCATTGCTATGGAACCCCTAGCTATCAGTACCAGAAGCTGTCCTGTCCATGCTATGGACCCCTAGCTATCAGTATCAGAAGCCGTCCTGTCCATTGCTATGGAACCCCTAGCTATCCGTATCAGAAGCCATCCTGTCCATTGCTATGGAACCCCTAGCTATCAGTATCAGAAGCCGTCCTGTCCATTGCTATGGAACCCCTAGCTGTCAGTACCAGAAGCCATCCTGTCCATTGCTATGGAACCCCTAGCTGTCAGTACCAGAAGCCATCCTGTCCATTGCTATGGAACCCCTAGCTATCAGTATCAGAAGCCATCCTGTCCATTGCTATGGAACCCCTAGCTGTCAGTATCAGAAGCCGTCCTGTCCATTGCTATGGAACCCCTAGCTATCAGTACCAGAAGCCATCCTGTCATTGCTATGGAACCCCTAGCTGTCAGTACCAGAAGCCATCCTGTCCATTGCTATGGAACCCCTAGCTGTCAGTACCAGAAGCCGTCCTGTCCACTGCTATGGAACCCCTAGCTGTCAGTACCAGAAGCCGTCCTGTCCACTGCTATGGAACCCCTGGCTATCAGTATCAGAAGCCGTTCTGTCATTGCTATGGAACCCCTAGCTGTCAGTACCAGAAGCCGTCCTGTCATTGCTATGGAACCCCTAGCTATCAGTACCAGAAGCCGTCCTGTCCATGCTCACCGTAACGTTGGCATTGTTGATCACCACATCTCGCTCTATGCAGATGACATCATTCTGTTCGTCTCACGCCCCCAAAGAGTCACTTCCACCGCTGTTGGCGCTCATTGAATCATTTGGAGAACTCTCTGGATACACCATAAACTGGGCTAAAAGCGAATGCATGCCTCTTAAAAGGTTACTTGAACACAAAGTTCTTTAAACATATACCTTTTAAAAATCCCAGGAGACAAAATTAAATATTTAGGGGTTGTCATCCCCAAGGACCCTAAATTGATTTATAAATTGAACTTCCTTGACATGATAGAGAAGTTGAAGCACAAGATTGAGATCTGGAGAGTGTTGCCTCTATCTTTGATAGGTCGTGTTAAAGCTATTAAAATGGTTACACCCAGATTCCTTAATCCTTGGATTCTATTATCTTGCCTTTTGTGATACACCGTATCTCTAAAAAACCCATATAATCAAGCCCAAAGAATGAGTTGGCCTGAGCCTGCCAAATTTTCTGCATTGTTATTGGGCAGCAAAATGCTAGAGCACTGGTTTATTGGCAGGATGCATAGCCTAGTGTGGTAGGTCCCTCCACTCCTTCATTGATTGCTATTGAACATGATGTACACAACACCTCTCTTCCAGAACTTCTCTTTTCATCAACTTAATCCCCTACAGATATTACTGGGAATAACTTCATGCCAAGAAAAATCATCAAAAATGTGGTACGAAATAAGGAAAATATTTGTTCTCCCGGAGACCTCTGTTCTTTTTGCTTTCCCCCCTTCACTAACTGACTTTTATGTTGGAGGAGAAAGGGCATTACTATTATTTCAGACCTTTACATCAATAATATTTTTGCCACATTCCGACAGTTGAGGGAAATGTACAATCTCCCCGCATCTAACTTCTTCTGTCGTCTTCAGATAAGAAACACATTCGCTGAAACATACCACAATTTGAGGCAATTACACCTGCCGCGAAATGTATATTTTCATGAACCTCGCCCCTGACTCCAAGAGTTTGATCTCCAGATTTGTCGATCACTTTACAACATATTAGTCTGTATCCACACAACATTTGAAGGAGACCTGGGAGGAAGACCTTGGTATGGAGATTACTGATGACCGTTGGACTGATTGCCTTCGAGATATTCACTTTTGCTCGATAAACTCCCGACATCAAATTATTCAATACGAAGTGATTCACAGACTACACTATTCCTGTACCACTATTCCTGTAAGTGCAAATCTGCCAAGTTTACCCAGGGTCACTTCTTATGGTCATGCCCCAAACTGCACACATTCTGCCAGGACATTTTTTAAGTGTTTCTCAGAAGTATACAGCTGTAACCTCATACCAGCCTCGGATACTGTTGTTTTAAGCAGGTCACAGCGACCTAACGACTGTCACGCCCTGACCTTAGAGATCCTTTTTATGTCTCTAATTTGGTTTGGTCAGGGCGTGAGTTGGGGTGGGCATTCTATGTTTTGTGTTCTATGTTTTCTATTTCTGTGTGTCTGGCCGGGTGTGGTTCTCAATCCGAGGCAGCTGTCTATCGTTGTCTCTGATTGAGAACCATACTTAGGTAGCCTTTTCCCACCTGTGATTTGTGGGTAGTTTTCTGTTTTTGTGTGTTTCTGCACCAGACAGAACTGTTTCGGTTTCGTTCGTTCTCTTCGGTGTTTTGTTATTCAGTGTTCAGTTCTATTAATAAATCATGAACACTTACCACGCTGCGCTTTGGTCCCCTTCTTCATGCAACAATGACAGTTACAACAACGTTAACACACTGGGAACAAAAAAAAACATTACAATATGGCATGGTTATTGCAAAAATAAACATTTTAAGCCTTTGGAATAAGGAGGCTGTACCTGTTTTAAAACCTGGTTAGCTGAAGTCACCACCTTGCTATATATAGAAAGGATTCGATATCTCTGGCAGATATAATACATTTGTTAAGATATGGCAGCCCTTTATCACATATCTTTGATGCAACCAACCCTGATCCACAGTAAATATGTTTAATGCCGAGCATACTCCTTATACTGTACAGTAGGTAAAATATCATTGAAGCTAGGTGCCAATTCCTTAACTGTCTTTGTGATTGTCTCCACCCCCCTGCAGTTGTCGCCCATCTTCCCCATTATCCCCTGTGTATTTATACCTGTGTTCTCTGTTTGTCTGTTGCCAGTTTGTCAAGTCAACCAGCGTTTTAATTTTTCCCTCAGCTCCTGCTTTTCCTCAGTCTCTTTTTCTCGTTCTCCTGGTTTTGACCCTTGCCTGTCCCATCTCTGAGCCTGCCTGCCTGACCACTCTGTCTCCCCCTGAGCCTGCCTGCCATCCTGTACATTTGCCCCACCTCTGGATTACCGACCTCTGCCTGACCCTGAGCCTGCCTGCCACCCTGTACCTTTCCCCTACTACTCTGGTTATCGACCCCTGCCTGACCCTTGACCTGTCGTTTGTCTGCCCTGTTGCCGTAATAAACATTGTTAGTCCGACACAGTCTGCATCTGGGTCTTACCTTCAAACCTGGTACTTGCCTCCAAGGTAGACTTATTTTCAACCATAATTTGCAAATAAATTAATTAAAAATCCTACAATGTGATTTTCTGGATTTTTTTCCCTCATTTTGTCTGTCATAGTTGAAGTGTACCTATGATGAAAATTACAGGCCTCTCCCACCTTTTTCAAGTGAGAGAACTTGCACAATTGCTGGCTGACTAAATACTTTTTAAACCCACTGTATGTTTAATAAATGTATCGTATAGTGTGTGTGTGTGGCAGGCTTACAATGATGGCAAAAAACAACATTTGAGAGTGCCCTGACCCTGGTGCTAGAGGGGGTACAGCTGACCCTGGTGCTAGAGGGGGTACAGCTGACCCTGGTGCTAGAGGGGGTACAGCTGACCCT
>NC_060191.1:71074032-71084032 GCF_021184085.1 Oncorhynchus gorbuscha | reverse complement strand
CCACAAAATGAGGTGGAAACTGAGCTGCACTTCCTAACCTCCTGCCAAATGTATGACCCGATTACACAGACCACAAAAAATTGAAAACAAATCCAATTTGGATAAACTCCCATATCTATTTGGGGAAATACCACAGTGTGCAATTACAGCAGCAAGATTTGTGACCTGTTGCCACAAGAAAAGGTCAACCAGTGAAGAACAAACACCATTGTAAATACAACCCATATTTATGCTGATTTATTTTCCCTTTTGTACTTTAACCATTTGTACATCGTTACAACACTGTATATAGACATAATATGACATTTGCAATGTCTTTATTCTTTTGGAACGTCTGTAAGTGTAATATTTACTGTTCATTTTTATTGTTTATTTCACTTGTGTATATTATCTACCTCACTTGCTTTGGCAATGTTAACACATGTTTCCCATGCCAATAAATCCCCTTGAATTGAATTGAGTTTAATTTAATTTAATTGAGTTGAGTTGAATTGAGTTGAGTTGAATTGAGTTGAGTTTAATTGAATTGAGTTGAATTGAGTTGAATTGAGTTGAGTTGAATTGAGTTGAGTTGAATTGAGTTGAGTTGAGTTGAATTGAGTTGAATTGGGTTGAATTGAGTTGAATTGAGTTGAGCTGAATTGAGTTGAGTTGAGTTGAATTGAGTTGAATTGAGTTGAATTGAGTTGAATTGAGTTGAATTGAGTTGAGTTGAATTGAATTGAGTTGAGTTGAGTTGAGTTGAGTTGAATTGAGTTGAATTGAGTTGAGTTGAATTGAGATAAGAGCGGTAGGGGGGTTTTACAGGGTCTAGCAGGTAAAGGAAAGCGAGCCAGTGGACACTCCCCCTGTAGCAGAGCCGAGGGCAGTAAGGAGAGCTGTGAAAGTCCTGGAGGTCCATGCTGACGGGGAAAAGGAAAGTTCATGAAAAAGTCACACACTCAAGAAGAGATGGGGGGACACTATCCCACATGGAGAAACGAAAGCAAAGGTTTTCCAATGCGCTGTACATTCACACATATATACAAGCGTATAAACACAAATACACACACACACACGCACCGACATAAGATACAATTATACAGCTGATCCACAAACAAACAGAAATGAAAGTGAACACCCCTTACCACTTTCCTATGGTGAAGCATGAAGGGGACACAAGGAGAAAATTACTTGAAAGAGAGGTGCGGAGAAAAGGAATGGGGAGAGGGGAAAGTAAAGGGATTTTGAACTCAACGGGTGCATGTATACAGAGAGAGATAGCTGAGAAAGAGATAACTGGGAAAGATAGCAGAGAGAGAGATAGCTGAGAGAGAGGGATAGAGCATAGAGAAAGAGAGAGAGAGAAAGATAGCAGAGAGAGAGAGATAGCAGAGAGAGAGGGACAGAACATAGAGAAAAAGAGAGAGAAGAAAGATAGCAGAGAGAGAGAGATAGCAGAGAGAGAGGGACAGAACATAGAGAAAAAGAGAGAGAAGAAAGATAGCAGAGAGAGGGATAGAGCGTAGAGAAAAAGAGAGAACAATGATAGCAGAGAGAGGGATAGCGAGACAGAAAGAATGAGAGAGGCAGAGGGAGGGAAATACCACAGTGTGACATCACTGCAGCAAGATTTGTGACCTGTTGTCACAAGAAAAGGGCAACCAGTGAAGAACAAACACCGTTGTAAATACAACCCATATTTATATTCATATTTATATTATATTTAACTATTTGCACATCATTACAACACTGTATATATACAATTAATATGATATCTGGAACTTTTGTGAATGTAGTGTTTACTGTAAATGTTCTGTTATCTATTTCACTTGCTTTGACAATGTTAACATATGTTTCCCATGCCAATAAATCCCTTACATTGAATTGAGAGAGCGAGCAGAAATCGAGTGAGCTATAATAGAGAGGAAGGAAAGAAAGAGAGACAGACAGACAGACATACAGAGGGAGTGAATCTCTTTCCTGGGCCCAGCAGAGCAGAGAGGAGACGAGGTATCTGTGACATTCTGCTGCTCTCTGAGACCTGCTGGGCTGGTTTCTGTGGGGTCATTAAAATTCCAGCTCCCTCCTGCACCTTCACCTTCACCACAGCTACAGCTCACAGCTACATGTTGGCTCTTGTTCACCGGCCTCCTCTCTCTGCTTCTCTCTCTCTCGCTCCCTCTCCCTCTGTCAAAGCTCAGCACACTTTCTCTACTTCTATTGTCCCACTCTTTTCCCCTCAAATTTAATTCAGGGTAGGCTAGTGGTTAGAGCATTGGACTAGTAACCGGAAGGTTGCAAGTTCAAACCCCCGAGCTGACAAGGTACAAATCTATCATTCTTCCCCTGAACAGGCAGTTAACCCACTGTTCCTAGGCCGTCATTGAAAATAAGAATTTGTTCTTAACTGACTTGCCTAGTTAAATAAAGTTTAAATATATTTTTTTAAATGACAGGAGTAAAACAAATATAAAAAATATTGCGAAATCAAACAGGTTGATATTTCATTTCTCTCTTTCTATTTTTCTGCCTTTTTGTTTTTCACTCTCTTTGTGTCCCTTTTCTGTCTGTGTATTCTAGCTCAAGTGCAGGACATTGTTCCTTACTTCCTGCCCTCTTAAGCCTTGGCCTTTTGTTTTGGGTGACCCTCATCCCCTACCTCCCCCTCTCTATCCCCCCTCTCCTCCGCTTATCCCCCACCTCCCCCTCTCCCCCCACCTCCCCCGCTTATCCCCCTCATCCCCCTCTCCCCCCACCTCCCCCGCTTATCCCCCCTCTCCACCACCTCCCCTTCTACCCCTCACCTCCCACTCTCATCCCCTTCTACCCTCACCTCCCCACCTCCCACTCTCATCCCCTTCTACCCTCACCTCCCCACCTCCCACTCTCATCCCCTTCTACCCTCACCACCCCACCTCCCACTCTCATCCCCTTCTACCCCTACCACCTCCTCACCCCTTACCTTTTTCCCTCTGGCCTTAACCTCTTCCCTTTCTCAGCAGGCCAAAGAAAGCACATCACACTAACACATGAAATATTACAAAATAAAATGGTTTGCTATAGCCATTATAAGTTCTGACTGATCTCTGTCTTGATGGTCATAGGAAGATATGTAATGTAGTGATATTACAATCACAAAAGAGTTAAGGCTAAAGAGTTAAAAGAGTTAAAGTTCTGGCTTTCCCTAGAACTTCAGAGTAGGTCAGTATCACCTTAAGGCGAGGCAGAGAGAGACCTGGCTTTCCCTAGAACTTCAGAGTAGGTCAGTATCACCTTGAGGCGAGGCAGAGAGAGACCTAGCTATCCCTAGATCTTCAGAGTAGGTCAGTATCACCTTGAGGTGAGGCAGAGAGACCTGGCTATCCCTAGATCTTCAGAGTAGGTCAGTATCACCTTGAGGCGAGGCAGAGAGAGACCTGGCTATCCCTAGAACTTCAGAGTAGGTCCGTGTTACCTTGGGGCGAAGGAGAGAGACCTAGCTATCCCTAGATCTTCAGAGTAGGTCAGTATCAACTTGAGGCGAGGCAGAGAGAGACCTGGCTATCCCTAGAACTTCAGAGTAGGTCAGTGTTACCTTGGGGCGAAGGAGAGAGACCTGGCTATCCCTAGATCTTCAGAGTAGGTCAGTATCACCTTGAGGCGAGGCAGAGAGAGACCTGGCTATCCCCAAAACTTCAGAGTAGGTCAGTGTTACCTTGGGGCGAAGGAGAGAGACCTGGCTATCCCTAGAACTTCAGAGTAGGTCAGTGTTACCTTGGGGCGAAGGAGAGAGACCTGGCTATCCCTAGAACTTCAGAGTAGGTCCGTGTTACCTTGGGGCGAAGGAGAGAGACCTAGCTATCCCTAGATCTTCAGAGTAGGTCAGTATCAACTTGAGGCGAGGCAGAGAGAGACCTGGCTATCCCTAGAACTTCAGAGTAGGTCAGTGTTACCTTGGGGCGAAGGAGAGAGACCTGGCTATCCCTAGATCTTCAGAGTAGGTCTGTATCACCTTGAGGCGAGGCAGAGAGAGACCTGGCTATCCCTAGAACTTCAGAGGAGGTCAGTGTTACGTTGGGGCGAAGGAGAGAGACCTGGCTATCCCTAGAACTTCAGAATAGGTCAGTGTTACCTTGAGGCGAGGCGGAGAGAGACCTGGCTTTCCCTAGAACTTCAGAGTAGGTCAGTATCACCTTGAGGCGAGGCAGAGAGAGACCTGGCTATCCCTAGAACTTCAGAGTAGGTCAGTATCACCTTGAGGCGAGGCAGAGAGAGACCTGGCTATCCCTAGAACTTCAGAGTAGGTCAGTATCACCTTGAGGCGAGGCAGAGAGAGACCTAGCTATCCCTAGATCTTCAGAGTAGGTCAGTATCACCTTGAGGCGAGGCAGAGAGACCTGGCTATCCCTAGAACTTCAGAGTAGGTCAGTATCACCTTGAGGCGAGGCAGAGAGAGACCTCGCTATCCCTAGAACTTCAGAGTAGGTCAGTATCACCTTGAGGCGAGGCAGAGAGAGACCTGGCTATCCCTAAAACTTCAGAGTAGGTCAGTGTTACCTTGGGGCGAAGGAGAGAGACCTGGCTATCCCTAGAACTTCAGAGTAGGTCAGTGTTACCTTGGGGCGAAGGAGAGAGACCTGGCTATCCCTAGAACTTCAGAGTAGGTCCGTGTTACCTTGGGGCGAAGGAGAGAGACCTAGCTATCCCTAGATCTTCAGAGTACGTCAGTATCAACTTGAGGCGAGGCAGAGAGAGACCTGGCTATCCCTAGAATTTCAGAGTAGGTCAGTGTTACCTTGGGGCGAAGGAGAGAGACCTGGCTATCCCTAGATCTTCAGAGTAGGTCTGTATCACCTTGAGGCGAGGCAGAGAGAGACCTGGCTATCCCTAGAACTTCAGAGTAGGTCAGTGTTACCTTGAGGCGAAGGAGAGAGACCTGGCTATCCCTAGAACTTCAGAGTAGGTCAGTGTTACCTTGAGGCAAGGCGGAGAGAGACCTGGCTTTCCCTAGAACTTCAGAGTAGGTCAGTATCACCTTGAGGCGAGGCAGAGAGAGACCTGGCTTTCCCTAGAACTTCAGAGTAGGTCAGTGTTACCTTGAGGCGAGGCGGAGAGAGACCTGGCTTTCCCTAGAACTTCAGAGTAGGTCAGTATCACCTTGAGGCGAAGGAGAGAGACCTGGCTATCCCTAGAACTTCAGAGTAGGTCAGTGTTACCTCGGGGCGAAGGAGAGAGACCTGGCTATCCCTAGAACTTCAGAGTAGGTCCGTGTCACCTTGAGGCGAGGCAGAGACAGACCTGGCTATCCCTAGAACTTCAGAGTAGGTCAGTGTTACCTTGAGGCGAGGCGGAGAGAGACCTGGCTTTCCCTAGAACTTCAGAGTAGGTCAGTGTTACCTCGGGGCGAAGGAGAGAGACCTGGCTATCCCTAGAACTTCAGAGTAGGTTAGTGTTACCTCGGGGCGAAGGAGAGAGACCTGGCTATCCCTAGAACTTCAGAGTAGGTCAGTGTTACCTTGAGGCGAGGCAGAGAGAGACCTGGCTATCCCTAGAACTTCAGAGTAGGTCAGTGTTACCTTGGGGCGAAGGAGAGAGACCTGGCTATCCCTAGATCTTCAGAGTAGGTCTGTATCACCTTGAGGCGAGGCAGAGAGAGACCTGGCTATCCCTAGAACTTCAGAGTAGGTCAGTGTTACCTTGGGGCGAAGGAGAGAGACCTGGCTATCCCTAGAACTTCAGAGTAGGTCAGTGTTACCTTGAGGCGAGGCGGAGAGAGACCTGGCTTTCCCTAGAACTTCAGAGTAGGTCAGTATCACCTTGAGGCGAGGCAGAGAGAGACCTGGCTTTCCCTAGAACTTCAGAGTAGGTCAGTGTTACCTTGAGGCGAGGCGGAGAGAGACCTGGCTATCCCTAGAACTTCAGAGTAGGTCAGTGTTACCTCGGGGCGAAGGAGAGAGACCTGGCTATCCCTAGAACTTCAGAGTAGGTCAGTATCACCTTGAGGCGAGGCAGAGAGAGACCTGGCTATCCCTAGAACTTCAGAGTAGGTCAGTATCACCTTGAGGCGAGGCAGAGAGAGACCTGGCTATCCCTAGAACTTCAGAGTAGGTCAGTATCACCTTGAGGCGAGGCAGAGAGAGACCTAGCTATCCCTAGATCTTCAGAGTAGGTCAGTATCACCTTGAGGCGAGGCAGAGAGACCTGGCTATCCCTAGAACTTCAGAGTAGGTCAGTATCACCTTGAGGCGAGGCAGAGAGAGACTTATCCCTAGAACTTCAGAGTAGGTCAGTATCACCTTGAGGCGAGGCAGAGAGAGACCTGGCTATCCCTAAAACTTCAGAGTAGGTCAGTGTTACCTTGGGGCGAAGGAGAGAGACCTGGCTATCCCTAGAACTTCAGAGTAGGTCAGTGTTACCTTGGGGCGAAGGAGAGAGACCTGGCTATCCCTAGAACTTCAGAGTAGGTCCGTGTTACCTTGGGGCGAAGGAGAGAGACCTAGCTATCCCTAGATCTTCAGAGTACGTCAGTATCAACTTGAGGCGAGGCAGAGAGAGACCTGGCTATCCCTAGAATTTCAGAGTAGGTCAGTGTTACCTTGGGGCGAAGGAGAGAGACCTGGCTATCCCTAGATCTTCAGAGTAGGTCTGTATCACCTTGAGGCGAGGCAGAGAGAGACCTGGCTATCCCTAGAACTTCAGAGTAGGTCAGTGTTACCTTGAGGCGAAGGAGAGAGACCTGGCTATCCCTAGAACTTCAGAGTAGGTCAGTGTTACCTTGAGGCAAGGCGGAGAGAGACCTGGCTTTCCCTAGAACTTCAGAGTAGGTCAGTATCACCTTGAGGCGAGGCAGAGAGAGACCTGGCTTTCCCTAGAACTTCAGAGTAGGTCAGTGTTACCTTGAGGCGAGGCGGAGAGAGACCTGGCTTTCCCTAGAACTTCAGAGTAGGTCAGTATCACCTTGAGGCGAAGGAGAGAGACCTGGCTATCCCTAGAACTTCAGAGTAGGTCAGTGTTACCTCGGGGCGAAGGAGAGAGACCTGGCTATCCCTAGAACTTCAGAGTAGGTCCGTGTCACCTTGAGGCGAGGCAGAGACAGACCTGGCTATCCCTAGAACTTCAGAGTAGGTCAGTGTTACCTTGAGGCGAGGCGGAGAGAGACCTGGCTTTCCCTAGAACTTCAGAGTAGGTCAGTGTTACCTCGGGGCGAAGGAGAGAGACCTGGCTATCCCTAGAACTTCAGAGTAGGTTAGTGTTAGTAGGAGAGAGGCTATCCCTAGAACTTCAGAGTAGGTCAGTGTTACCTTGAGGCGAGGCAGAGAGAGACCTGGCTATCCCTAGAACTTCAGAGTAGGTCAGTGTTACCGAGGCGGAGAGAGACCTGGCTTTCCCTAGAACTTCAGAGTAGGTCAGTATCACCTTGAGGCGAGGCAGAGAGACCTGGCTTTCCCTAGAACTTCAGAGTAGGTCAGTGTTACCTTGAGGCGAGGCGGATGGCTTTCCCTAGAACTTCAGAGTAGGTCAGTATCACCTTGAGGCGAAGGAGAGAGACCTGGCTATCCCTAGAACTTCAGAGTAGGTCCCTCGGGGCGAGATGGCTATCCCTAGAACTTCAGAGTAGGTCAGTATCACCTTGAGGCGAGGCAGAGAGAGACCTGGCTATCCCTAGATCTTCAGAGTAGGTCAGTATCACCTTGAGGCGAGGCAGAGAGACCTGGCTATCCCTAGATCTTCAGAGTAGGTCAGTATCACCTTGAGGCGAAGGAGAGAGACCTGGCTATCCCTAGATCTTCAGAGTAGGTCAGTATCACCTTGAGGCGAGGCAGAGAGAGACCTGGCTATCCCTAGATCTTCAGAGTAGGTCAGTATCACCTTGAGGCGAGGCAGAGAGAGACCTGGCTATCCCTAGATCTTCAGAGTAGGTCAGTATCACCTTGAGGCGAGGCAGAGAGAGACCTGGCTATCCCTAGATCTTCAGAGTAGGTCAGTATCACCTTGAGGCGAGGCAGAGAGAGACCTGGCTATCCCTAGATCTTCAGAGTAGGTCAGTATCACCTTGAGGCGAGGCAGAGAGAGACCTGGCTATCCCTAGATCTTCAGAGTAGGTCAGTATCACCTTGAGGCGAGGCAGAGAGACCTGGCTATCCCTAGAACTTCAGAGTAGGTCAGTATCACCTTGAGGCGAGGCAGAGAGAGACCTGGCTATCCCTAGATCTTCAGAGTAGGTCAGTATCACCTTGAGGCGAGGCAGAGAGAGACCTGGCTATCCCTAGATCTTCAGAGTAGGTCAGTATCACCTTGAGGCGAGGCAGAGAGACCTGGCTATCCCTAGAACTTCAGAGTAGGTCAGTATCACCTTGAGGCGAAGGAGAGAGAGACCTGGCTATCCCTAGAACTTCAGAGTAGGTCAGTATCACCTTGAGGCGAAGGAGAGAGAGACCTGGCTATCCCTAGAACTTCAGAGTAGGTCCGTGTCACCTTGAGGCGAAGGAGAGAGACTTTCATGAACTGGGATTCTGTAAAGGCGAAGGTTAACAACATACGTATGGCAGACAAAGAGAATTGATGCATATCCAAATGTGTAGCAATATATTTACTGTTGAGATATAGTGATATGCTGTGTAGATAATACACTGTGCATCACAAATGAAAGACCTTTTATTTCAGGGCAACACATCATTTCACATAAGTGTCAAAGTTATGTATTTCAATGTAACCTGACTGTCTAGCTCAGTGTGTGTGTGTGTGTGTGTGTGTGTGTGTGTGTGTGTGTGTGTGTGTGTGTGTGTGTGTGTGTGTGTGTGTGTGTGTGTGTGTGTGTGTGTGTGTGTGTGTGTGTGTGTGTGTGTGTGTGTGTGTGTGTGTGTGTGTGTGTGTGTGTGTGTGTGATCCACACAGTCCTAACAGGGTAAACATATCTGAGGACTGCATGTGCTGGGTAAAAGGAAGCCTCGAACAGGGCCTGTTTACTGGATGGTGTCCCCTATAGCACCGTCTGCCATTACTATCAACAACACAGTCTCAGATGTCCCCCCCGCCCCATCCCCCAACACACACACCACCCCTGGGCTCACTCATTAAGCGTGGTGAGTGAGGCCTCATCAGGGTTCAAAGGTCAATCTAACCGTCATATCTCTCCCAACCAGCGTGACAAAGTTCACACACTAAGATAATATTTCCACCTGCCGTGACCGTTACTAGTGGGAAAAGTCGTTGAAGATGTCCCTTCACCTCATCCATGGATGAGGGCCACATAAGGGTGGAAACGATTTTAGAGGTAAATCACCTGACTAGCAGTGCGTGACATCATTATCTTTTATGTTTTCCATGAATTCACCTGTAACTCCAGGACCTGCAAAAAAAAGTACCTTGATGTACTTGTATGTATGTTGTTCAGTTTGTATCCATTCACCTCATGAGTCATGGACTATACATGACTACCACCACATGCAATTCAAGACTTCACACTCAACTCAAATCAGATTATATTATTATAATACAACTAAAAGGTAGGGTGTGTGGAGGGAAAATTTACAGCACATTATAAACAACAACAAAATGTTTTGTTTCATCCCAAAAAACATTGATCCAATAAAAGTGCTCTGGATAATAGCTTCTTGTAAAATATCATTTGGGTGGGAGTTAGATGATCCCAGACCGGAACACAAGTCTGTATCAAATGTGTGGCCTGTCTGTTTTTATATATTTTTTAATCTTCTTCATAAAGCCCCATATAGAGACATGTCAGAACGCACACAACAGGATGTTACGTATGTTGGTTTGGCTGGAAACATGTACACACACACACACACACACACACACACACACACACACACACACACACACACACACACACACACACACACACACACACACACACACACACACACACACACACACACACACACACACACACGCATGCGCGCGCGCACACACGCACACGCACACGCACGCACACGCACGCACGCACGCACACGCACATGCACACACGAAGACACACACACGCGCACGCACGCACGCACACGCACATGCACACACGAAG
>NC_060191.1:71041532-71071532 GCF_021184085.1 Oncorhynchus gorbuscha | reverse complement strand
AGTTAGCTAGAAAACATAACTACACTGTCACGCCCTGACCTTAGAGATCCTTATTATTCTCTATATTTTGGTTAGGTCATGTGGTGTGACTAGGGTCGGTGCTCTAGTTTTGCATTCTATGTTTTTCTCCCACTTCTTCTGCTCTTTGCTAGGTTGAACCCAGCCTCATCTATAAAGATGAACTCATGTGGGATTGCATGAGCATCCATCTCCAGCACTCCCTGAAAACAAAGAACAAAAACAGTCAATATGGTGTTATCCAGTACACTGGGAAACAATGTGTGTAGTGTACTGCAGTCAATATGGTGTTATCCAGTACACTGGGAAACAATGTGTGTAGTGTACTGCACTCAATATGGTGTTATCCAGTACACTGGGAAACAATGTGTGTAGTGTACTGCAGTCAATATGGTGTTATCCAGTACACTGGGAAACAATGTGTGTAGTGTACTGCACTCAATATGGTGTTATCCAGTACACTGGGAAACAATGTGTGTAGTGTACTGCACTCAATATGGTGTTATCCAGTATACTGGGAAACAATGCTGCGTGTAGTGTACTGCAGTCAATATGGTGTTATCCAGTACACTGGGAAACAATGTTGTGTGTAGTGTACTGCAGTCAATATGGTGTTATCCAGTACACTGGGAAACAATGTGTGTAGTGTACTGCAGTCAATATGGTGTTATCCAGTACACTGGGAAACAATGTGTGTAGTGTACTGCACTCAATATGGTGTTATCAGTATGGGAAACAATGTGTTATCCAGTACACTGGGAAACAATGTGTGTAGTGTACTGCACTCAATATGGTGTTATCCAGTACACTGGGAAACAATGCTGCGTGTAGTGTACTGCAGTCAATATGGTGTTATCCAGTACACTGGGAAACAATGCTGCGTGTAGTGTACTGCAGTCAATATGGTGTTATCCAGTACACTGGGAAACAATGTTGTGTGTAGTGTACTGCAGTCAATATGGTGTTATCCAGTACACTGGGAAACAATGCTGCGTGTAGTGTACTGCAGTCAATATGGTGTTATCCAGTACACTGGGAAACAATGTGTGTAGTGTACTGCACTCAATATGGTGTTATCCAGTACACTGGGAAACAATGTGTGTAGTGTACTGCACTCAATATGGTGTTATCCAGTACACTGGGAAACAATGTGTGTAGTGTACTTCACTCAATATGGTGTTATCCAGTACACTGGGAAACAATGTGTGTAGTGTACTGCAGTCAATATGGTGTTATCCAGTACACTGGGAAACAATGTGTGTAGTCAATATGGTGTTATCCAGTACACTGGGAAACAATGTGTGTAGTGTACTGCAGTCAATATGGTGTTATCCAGTACACTGGGAAACAATGCTGCGTGTAGTGTACTGCAGTCAATATGGTGTTATCCAGTACACTGGGAAACAATGCTGTGTGTAGTGTACTGCAGTCAATATGGTGTTATCCAGTACACTGGGAAACAATGTGTGTTATCCAGTACACTGGGAAACAATGTGTGTAGTGTACTGCACTCAATATGGTGTTATCCAGTACACTGGGAAACAATGTGTGTAGTGTACTGCAGTCAATATGGTGTTATCCAGTACACTGGGAAACAATGTGTGTAGTGTACTTCACTCAATATGGTGTTATCCAGTACACTGGGAAACAATGCTGTGTGTAGTGTACTGCAGTCAATATTGTACTTACATCCACATATGCTCGTCTGAACTCTTTGTTTCTTTGAGAGTTTCTCTCAAACGGCACCTTATAAAGTTGTTTCATTCTGATCTGGTTTGGCGTGAGAATACAAGCCAATGTGGACAGACTGACTCGTTGAATGTTGTTGAATATGGTGTTGTCTTGGATGATGTGGCTTTAAATTTCTCGCCATCTGATTTCATTATTTTCCAAAACCAAGTTTACAGTGTTAGCTTCCTGTACCCCGGGTGAACATTTAGCCCCTTCCTGTACCCCGGGTGAACATTTGGCCCCTTCCTCCACCATGGTTGGCCCCTTCCTGTACCCCGGTGAACATTTAGCCCCTTCCTGTACCCCGGGTGAACATTTGGCCCCTTCCCCCACCATGGTTGGCCCCTTCCTGTACCCCGGTGAACATTTAGCCCCTTCCTGTACCCCGGGTGAACATTTGGCCCCTTCCTCCACCATGGTTGGCCCCTTCCTGTACCCCGGTGAACATGTGGCCCCTTCCTGTACCCCGGTGAACATGTGGCCCCTTGCTGTACCCCGGTGAACATTTGGCCCCTTCCTCCACCATGGTTGGCCCCTTCCTGTACCCCGGTGAACATGTGGCCCCTTCCTGTACCCCGGTGAACATGTGGCCCCTTCCTGTACCCCGGTGAACATTTGGCCCCTTCCTCCACCAATGGTTGGCCCCTTCCTGTACCCTGGTGAACATTTGGCCCCTTCCTCCACCATGGTTGGCCCCTTCCTGTACCCCGGTGAACATTTGGCCCCTTCCTCCATCATGGTTGACCCCTTCCTGTACCCCGGTGAACATTTGGCCCCTTCCTCCACCATGGTTGGCCCCTTCCTGTACCCCGGTGAACATGTGGCCCCTTCCTGTACCCCGGTGAACATTTGGCCTCTTCCTCCACCATAGTTGCGTCTCTCAGTCCTTTAGAAAAACAAAAAAACACAAATATAGGTTTTGGACAATGCAGCTTAAAGATATTTCCTGTCAGGATTTGGCCAGGGTTGTTCCGGTTTTTGGTCACTAGATGCCCCATTGTGCCTTTTGACCTTTTGTTTTCCCTTGATCCCCATTATTATTTGCACCTGTGCCTCATTTCCCCTGATTGTATTTAAACCCTTTGTTTTCCTCAGTTCTGTGCTCTGTGTTTGTATGTTAGCACCCAGCCCTAGTACTCTGTGAACTCTTGTTGATCCCGGTGGACTCTCTTGTGGAATTCTGTTTTTTTGTTCTTGTTTGTTTGTTTTTGAGTATCTTTTAGGGCTTTTTGTGCTTTACCTTCCACCTTGTGGATTTACCTTTTTGTCTTGGAGGATTACCTTTGTTCTTGTGGAATTCCTTTTGAGGTTGTGGAGTTACATGTTTTCCTGAAGAACTTCACTTTTTACTTCATTAAATACACCGTCTCAAGTACTGCTGTGTCTGCCTCATCTTCTGGGTTCTGCCGACTATTCGTGGCTCAGTTGGTTAAGTGACTGTTTCTCACTCCGGAGACCCGGGTTCGTAACCGGGTCCTGACAATTTCCCCCACAGTCGAGTAAATTCTACAGGAAATGTGTGCAGTTAGTGTATGACATCAGCCATTCATGAAGTAAACAGGTGTCACCCAACTGATACACTATGACATGGGGTGTACTACATAGTGGGACATGGGGTGTACTACATAGTGGGACATGGGGTGTACTACATAGTGGGACATGGGGTGTACTACATAGTGGGACATGGAGTGTACTACATAGTGGGACATGGGGTGTACTACATAGTGGGACATGGGGTGTACTACATAGTGGGACATGGGGTGTACTACATAGTGGGACATGGGGTGTGACATGGAGTGTACTACATAGTGGGACATGGGGTGTACTACATAGTGTGACATGGAGTGTACTACATAGTGGGACATGGGGTGTACTACATAGTGGGACATGGGGTGTACTACATAGTGTGACATGGAGTGTACTACATAGTGGGACATGGGGTGTACTACATAGTGTGACATGGGGTGTATTACATAGTGTGACATGGGGTGTACTACATAGTGTGACATGGGGTGTACTACATAGTGTGACATGGGGTGACATGGGGTGTACTACATAGTGGGACATGGGGTGTACTACATAGTGTGACATGGGGTGTACTACATAGTGTGACATGGGGTGACATGGGGTGTACTACATAGTGGGACATGGGGTGTACTACATAGTGGGACATGGGGTGTACTACATAGTGTGACATGGAGTGTACTACATAGTGGGACATGGGGTGTACTACATAGTGTGACATGGGGGGACATGGGGTGTACTACATAGTGGGACATGGGGTGTACTACATAGTGGGACATGGGGTGTACTACATAGTGTGACATGGGGTGTACTACATAGTGTGACATGGGGTGTACTACATAGTGTGACATGGGGTGCACTACATAGTGGGACATGGGGTGCATTACATAGTGGGACATGGGGTGTGTGACATGGGGTGTATTACATAGTGGGACATGGGGTGTACTACATAGTGTGAAAGAAATGTTGGTTACATACCTGTACTCCAGTCTCAATGTCCGGTTGACACAGGCGACAGTAACACGGCTCAGGTTGGGCTGCACTCTCTGTCCAGCCTCTCGCATTGTCAGCCCATGGTTGATGACATGATCAACTAAGGTTGCTCTGATTTCATTTGAAAGATGCTGTCTTCTTTGGCCATGAACTCCTCTACCAGCTCTACCCATACCTCTCACTCTTCCTCCCCCTCTAATTCTCCCCCTCCATCTTCCTCTTCCTCTCTCTGCAACGGCTTCCATTGTTGTTGTAAAACAAAAGGTGCTCACCTGTGGTCTTCCTGATTGAAGTGGTAACAATGAACCATTGAGATGTTTGGCCAGGTGGCACATGTATTGGCCAATTAGCTCATGTAGTGTCATTTTGAATGGCAGTGTTTTGAAATGGCCAACATGTGACTTTATGTCAGATTGTTGTGTGTTATGCAGAGAACCGTGTGAAGTGCATTTAAAAAGTCGCATTTAGGATTGCAAAATGCGTGTAAAGCAGAAAATGTGTTTATACTTTTGGAGACTTGAGAAGGTTTTGCTCTCTGTGTGTCAGTTTAAATAATTGTGCTGTTGCATGTCATTTTAGTGTGTTAGCGATTGGAAAAATACTGTAAGATTATCCCGGGGCATGTGCACTGGGGCGCAAATGATCACATCCCATCACTACCACGGCCCAGTCCAGGAAGTTCAGCCATCAAGGGACACATGAGACACCCACATGATACACCATTGATTGTGTAGATAAAAGGCCATAGGTCTACACACATCTACGCTGCGCCTCGCTTTATATATATATATATATATATATATATATATATATATATATATATATACATGGGAACTTGGGAAAAGCTAATATATATTATCTAGAAAGGTGAGGCTCTGAATATGTGCGTCACATACATAAACAATGATTTACCTAAAACAGTTGTATGAGGGTATTATTGTATTTCTGTGTCATAGTCTTATGGGCAACCTGTAGCATATGAATGTGTAGCATACGATAACAGATACAATTTGGCTGCATAGACCTGCTGTTTGATATACCAGAGTCCCACCACCTTACCACTGCTACACCTGGTTATCAGCAGAGTCCCACCACCTTACCACTGCTACACCTGGTTATCAGCAGAGTCCCACCACCTTACCACTGCTACACCTGGTTATCAGCAGAGTCCCAACAGCAGAGTCCCACCACCAGAGTCCCATCAGCAGAGTCCCAACAGCAGAGTCCCAACAGCAGAGTCCCAACAGCAGAGTCCCAACAGCAGAGTCCCACCACCAGAGTCCCAACAGCAGAGTCCCAACAGCAGAGTCCCAACAGCAGAGTCCCACCACCAGAGTCCCAACAGCAGAGTCCCAACAGCAGAGTCCCAACAGCAGAGTCCCAACAGCAGAGTCCCAACAGCAGAGTCCCACCACCAGAGTCCCAACAGCAGAGTCCCAACAGCAGAGTCCCAACAGCAGAGTCCCAACAGCAGAGTCCCACCACCAGAGTCCCAACAGCAGAGTCCCAACAGCAGAGTCCCACCACCAGAGTCCCATCAGCAGAGTCCCGACAGCAGAGTCCCAACAGCAGAGTCCCAACAGCAGAGTCCCAACAGCAGAGTCCCAACAGCAGAGTCCCAACAGCAGAGTCCCAACACCTTACCACTGCTACACCTGGCTATCAGTGGAGCCTTGTCTGGCAGCGAAATAGTTCATTTAGCCTCATTTACTGTCTTTAAAAAAAACAGAACTGATATGGATAACTTGCTTAAACAAATGTGGTTTCTACTGACAATTGAGATGTACAAACTATGGCATAAGGGGATGAAGAGCGGTTAAGAGGCCATCCGTCGTTTCGATTAAGACATTAATGAGCGAGATAGGACGGACGTAGTCAATATAACTATTTGTTTAGCACTTTTGAAATGTACAGCGACAGAATTCAGAACATGGGCCATTCTTACAGTGGTGTCCCTGCACACCAAGTCAGAACCGTAGGATAAATAAAGGGGGCATAGAAGCAGACAATGAAAGCCCTTACAATATTCAACGATAACATTTCTCTAAAACAGGCTAAAGGCTACATGTGCACCACCAAGTCAGAACAGTTAAGAGGGGGGAAATTGATAAATTATTAGGTTAAGGCACATGGGCTACTAACAGCTTACTACACAACATACACTTAGTATTACTTTCTTAGTTACAGTATACATATCTCCCTGGCATATTGCATAATTTATGCAGCAGCATACAAGACAGATTTTGGACTCACCTTTTTGTGCTGTGCTCACTTGAACAGGAAGTTGGCTCTGCGGTTATTCGTGGGCAAATGTTGTCATCAAACATTTGTCATCAAAGCCTGACATTCCCTTTTTTTATGGTGCTTTCAAGACAACCCGGAACTTGGGAAAAAACATGGTTGAATCATGATGACGTCAGTGATCTTCAAGTCGGAGCTCTCGACTTCCGAGTTGGATCACCATTCTAAACGTAGTTCCCAGTTGTCTTGAACTCGTTGAAATCAGAATCCCCAGTTCTGAGTTCCCAGTTGTCTTGAACTCGGTGAAATCAGAATCCCCAGTTCTGAGTTTCCAGTTGTTTTGAGCGAGGTAGACGTCATGCTGGATTGACAGTATGGCCAATGTTGAATGTTTATCCTTTTAAGCTTGGAAAAGAGACCCTTAAACCCAGACTTGGGACTACACAGCCACTCCACTGAATAGCAGGCTAGGGATTGCTTTGCAATGCTTGCAGTTAGCCACTGATTCCTTCCAAACCACTCATTGTGGGGCGGCAGGTAGCCTAGTGGTTAAAGAGTTCGACTAGTAACTGAAAAGTTGCAAGATCGAATACTTGAGCTGACAAGGTAAAAATCTGTTGTTCTGCCCCTGAACAAGGTAGTTAACCCACTGTTCCTAGGCCGTCATTGAAAATAACAATTTGTCCTTAACCTCTTGCTCCTACCTGACACGCAGGCGTCCCATCTAGACATCTGGAAATGCAAATGCGCTATGCTAAATGCTAATAGTACTAGTTAAAACTCAAACGTTCATTAAAATACACATGCAGGGTATTGAATTAAAGCTACACTCGTTGTGAATCCAGGCAACAAGTCATATTTTTAAAATGCTTTTCGGCGAAAGCATGAGAAGCTATTATCTGATAGCATGTAACACCCTAAAAGACCCGCAGGGGACGTAAACAAAATAATTAGCATAGTCGTCGCTACACAAACCGCACAAATAAAATATAAAACATTCATTACCTTTGACCATCTTCTTTGTTGGCACTCCTAGATGTCCCATAATCACTATTGGGTCTTTTTTTCGATTAAATCAGTCCATATATAGCCTAGATATCGATCTATGAAGACTGTGTGATAAACAAAAAAAAATAGTCTTATAACGTAACGTCATTTTTTTAAATTAAAAAAGTTGACGATAAACTTTCACAAAACACTTCGAAATACTTTTGTAATGCAACTTTAGGTATTAGTACACGTTAATAAGCGACCAAATTGATCACGAGGCGATGTATATTCTTTAGCTGTCCGTCTGGAAATAATGTCCGGGTAAATCTCAACCAAAATATCCGGTCGGAGACCTGAACAAATGGCTTGTCTCTTCTTCGTTTGACCAAGACACAAAGCCTAGGCAAATGACAAGACTGTTGACATCGTGTGGAAGTTGTAGGTATTGCAACCTCAGCCCCATTTATTGTGGTTCGCCTTTATCAATGGGTTGAAGTGGCGGATGGATATATATTTCCATTTTCAGTGATCAGATTTTCCCGCGCTTTTAGATGAAAAGCACGTTCTGTTATAGTCACAGCCGTGATTTAACCAGTTTTATAACCGTCTGAGTGTTTTCTATCCACACATACTAATCATATGCATATACTATATTCCTGGCATGAGCAGCAGGGCGCTGAAATGTTGCGCGATTTTTAACAGAATGTTCGAAAAAGTAGGGGGTAGGTGTAACAGGTTAACTGACTTGCCTAGTAAAATAAAATAAAATAGTAAAAATAGTTGAATTTGCGATTTCCAACTTGTGATGTTATGGCTGATGAGCACTGATACATTTTATCTCTACATTTTTATCTTCATTATTTCTCTTCATAGGACAAGGATTAAAAAGGTTTAGCCAGTAGATTGTTGACGTGATTCATGATGATGACTGCAAGCTTGCTAGCTAAGATCAGTCCAATCAAAGCTACTGTAGATATGACGAAATTTGACCATTTTATCTGTGGCCAATGATCTTGAGCCTTCTTGGATAGGCACTTCTAAATGTAACTCTATGGCCAACACAGTCTCACAATCAATTTGTGCATATATGTACAAAATGCATTTCAGCAAATTTTGTGCGTTTTTGTGCGTTTTTCTGGCTTAATTCTTGCAAAAAGACACATTGATTCGTGCGAAAAGACGCAAATTTAACCAGTAGGCTACACACAAGCCTTTTCAACAACCATATAGACGTGATAGTTTATGTTTAATTTTTGTTCTTTAACTCGATGTAGGATCAGGCAAAATCCCTTGAGTTGCGCACCTTATGCAGGTTTGGTCCTCGGTTGGTTGCCATGTGTCCATATCGAGTGGTGTGGTCATGATGTCTAGGTCCTGTGGTCATGATGTCTAGGTCCTGTGGTCATGATGTCTAGGTCCTGTGGTCATGATGTCTAGGTCCTGTGGTCATGATGTCTAGGGCCTGTGGTCATGATGTCTAGGTCCTGTGGTCATGATGTCTAGGTCCTGTGGTCATGATGTCTAGGTCCTGTGGTCATGATGTCTAGGTCCTGTGGTCATGATGTCTAGGTCCTGTGGTCATGATGTCTAGGTCCTGTGGTCATGATGTCTAGGTCCTGTGGTCATGATGTCTAGGTCCTGTGGTCATGATGTCTAGGTCCTGTGGTCATGATGTCTAGGTCCTGTGGTCATGATGTCTAGGTCCTGTGGTCATGATGTCTAGGTCCTGTGGTCATGATGTCTAGGTCCTGTGGTCATGATGTCTAGGTCCGCTTGTCAACGGATGTGGAAAGCATAGTGCAACCTAGGAGTTTGGTTTCTAGTTTTGAGTTGGTTGATCCAATTCCATCTCTGACACGTGGAAACCGGAGGGGGGAAGGGAGGGGGTGCACTCCACACATATGCGCGTAGGCCGGAGGGGTCCGGGCGCGGCCGGCCAAAGTTGTGGGCCCCATGGTTGCACACTTGTAGATTGACCCATTGGTTGGGTTAAAGAGTCGTCTGTCCTTAGGGTTGGGGTTAGGGTTAGGTCCAGTTGGAGTACGGGTTATGTATAGTTAGTAGAATGGTTAAGGTTAGGGTTAGGTATAGTTAGTAGAATGGTTAAGGTGAGGGTTAAGGTTAAGGTAAGGTATAGTCACATATATGGTTGTTGCAAAGGCTTGTGTGCCTACTGGTTAAATTTGTGTCCTTTCGCACGAATTAAGTAGCACATAAATTTGTGTATTTTCGAACAAATTGAACCACACAAAAATGCACAAAATCTGCTGAAATACATTTTGTACATGTATGCACGAATTGGATGTGAGGCTGGGCTGCTATGGCAGCACCAAAAGGGCTTTACTTTTCAAGCTCTACCCTTAGATTTGGCGCACTGTCCCCTTGAGCGACAGAACACTGAGCCAATCACGGTGCAACTAGAGAACATTACCAACCCCTACGATCTGTGTTTTCCACTGGCTGCCCCACCACCACAGAAAGCGCTGGGCGAGGCTGAAACACCTGCATTATGGAGCTGCCGTACTCAAGAAATCAAAAACGAGACATCTTTGTTTGCAGCTTTATTAACTCAATATAACTGTCATGTTTTGTCATTGATTATCATGTCTTGTCCCTGTGCTTCCCCTTCTATTCGTTTCCCTCTGCTGGTCTTATTAGGTTCTTTCCCTCTTTCTATCCCTCTCTCTCCCCCTCCCTCTCTCACTCTCTCGCTCTCTCTTCTCTCTATCGTTCCGTTCCTGCTCCCAGCTGTTCCTATTCCCCTAATCAATCATTTAGTCTTCCCACACCTGTTCCCGATCCTTTTCCCTGATTAGAGTCCCTATTTCTCTCCTTGTTTTCCGTTCCTGCCCTGTCGGATCCTTGTCTAGAATTCACCGTGCTGTGTCTATGTTTTGCCCTGTCGTGTCGTGTTTCCCTCAGATGCTGCGTGGTGAGCAGGTGTCTGAGTCTGCTAGGTTCAAGTGCCTTCCCGAGGCAACCTGCAGTTCTTGATCAAGTCTCCAGTCTGTTCTCGTCTTTACGAGTAGTATTATGCCTTTTGTTTTGTTAAGTATCTTTACTGGATTAAAAACTCTGTTTTCGCCAAGTCGCTTTTGGGTCCTCATTCACCTGCATAACAGAAGGATCCGACCAAGGAATGGACCCAGCGACTACAGATGCTCGTAACACTGCCGTCGAGATCCAAGGAGCCATGCTCGGCAGACACGAGCAGGAATTGTCTGCTGCTCGCCATGCCGTGGAGAACCTGGCCGCTCAGGTTTCCGACCTCTCTGGACAGTTCCAGAGTCTTCGTCTCGTGCCACCTGTTACTTCCTGGCCTGCCGAGCCTCCGGAACCTAGGGTTAATAACCCACCTTGCTACTCCGGGCAGCCCACGGAGTGCCGCTCCTTTCTCACCCAGTGTGATATTGTGTTCTCTCTCCAACCCAACACATACTCTAGCGAGAGAGCTCGGGTTGCTTACGTCATTTCACTCCTTACTGGCCGGGCTCGAGAGTGGGGCACAGCTATCTGGGAGGCAAGGGCTGATTGTTCTAACAATTACCAGAACTTTAAAGAGGAGATGATTCGGGTTTTTGACCGTTCAGTTTTTGGTGGGGAGGCTTCTAGGGCCCTGGCTTCCCTATGCCAAGGTGATCGATCCATAACGGATTACTCTATAGAGTTTCGCACTCTTGCTGCCTCTAGTGACTGGAACGAGCCGGCGCTGCTCGCTCGTTTTCTGGAGGGACTCCACGCAGTGGTCAAAGATGAGATTCTCTCTCGGGAGGTTCCTTCCAGTGTGGACTCTTTGATTGCTCTCGCCATCCGCATAGAACGACGGGTAGATCTTCGTCACCAAGCTCGTGGAAGAGAGCTCGCGTCAACGGTGTTTCCCTGCTCCGCATCGCAACCATCTCCCTCCTCTGGCTCAGAGACTGAGCCCATGCAGCTGGGAGGTATTCGCATCTCGACCAAGGAGAGGGAACGGAGGATCACCAACCGCCTGTGCCTCTATTGCGGATTTGATGGACATTTTGTCAATTCATGTCCAGTAAAGGGCCAGAGCTCATCAGTAAGCGGAGGGCTACTGGTGAGCGCTACTACTCAGGTCTCTTCATCTAGATCCTGTACTACTATGTCGGTCCATCTACGCTGGACCGGTTCGGGTGCTACATGCAGTGCCTTGATTGACTCTGGGGCTGAGGGTTGTTTCATGGACGAAGCATGGGCTCGGAAACATGACATTCCTTTCAGACAGTTAGACAAGCCTACGCCCATGTTTGCCTTAGATGGTAGTCATCTTCCCAGTATCAGATTTGAGACACTACCTTTAACTCTCACTGTATCTGGTAACCACAGTGAGACTATTTCTTTTTTTGATTTTTCGTTCACCTTTTACACCTGTTGTTTTGGGTCATCCCTGGCTAGTATGTCATAATCCTTCTATTAATTGGTCTAGTAATTCTATCCTATCCTGGAACGTTTCTTGTCATGTGAAGTGTTTAATGTCTGCCATCCCTCCCATTTCTTCTGTCCCCACTTCTCAGGAGGAACCTGGCGATTTGACAGGAGTGCCGGAGGAATATCATGATCTGCGCACGGTCTTCAGTCGGTCCCGAGCCAACTCCCTTCCTCCTCACCGGTCGTATGATTGTAGTATTGATCTCCTTCCGGGGACCACTCCTCCTCGGGGTAGACTATACTCTCTGTCGGCTCCCGAACGTAAGGCTCTCGAGGATTATTTATCTGTGTCTCTTGACGCCGGTACCATAGTGCCTTCTTCCTCTCCGGCCGGGGCGGGGTTCTTTTTTGTTAAGAAGAAGGACGGTACTCTGCGCCCCTGCGTGGATTATCGAGGGCTGAATGACATAACGGTTAAGAATCGTTATCCGCTTCCCCTTATGTCATCAGCCTTCGAGATTCTGCAGGGAGCCAGGTGCTTTACTAAGTTGGACCTTCGTAACGCTTACCATCTCGTGCGCATCAGAGAGGGGGACGAGTGGAAAACGGCGTTTAACACTCCGTTAGGGCATTTTGAGTACCGGGTTCTGCCGTTTGGTCTCGCCAATGCGCCAGCTGTTTTTCAGGCATTAGTTAATGATGTTCTGAGAGACATGCTGAACATCTTTGTTTTTGTCTATCTTGACGATATCCTGATTTTTTCACCGTCACTCGAGATTCATGTTCAGCACGTTCGACGTGTTCTACAGCGCCTTTTAGAGAATTGTCTCTACGTAAAGGCTGAGAAGTGCTCTTTTCATGTCTCCTCCGTTACTTTTCTCGGTTCCGTTATTTCCGCTGAAGGCATTCAGATGGATTCCGCTAAGGTCCAAGCTGTCAGTGATTGGCCCGTTCCAAGGTCACGTGTCGAGTTGCAGCGCTTTTTAGGTTTCGCTAATTTCTATCGGCGTTTCATTCGTAATTTCGGTCAAGTTGCTGCCCCTCTCACAGCTCTTACTTCTGTCAAGACGTGTTTTAAGTGGTCCGGTTCCGCCCAGGGAGCTTTTGATCTTCTAAAAGAACGTTTTACGTCCGCTCCTATCCTCGTTACTCCTGACGTCACTAGACAATTCATTGTCGAGGTTGACGCTTCAGAGGTAGGCGTAGGAGCCATTCTATCCCAGCGCTTCCAGTCTGACGATAAGGTTCATCCTTGCGCTTATTTTTCTCATCGCCTGTCGCCATCTGAGCGCAACTATGATGTGGGTAACCGTGAACTGCTCGCCATCCGCTTAGCCCTAGGCGAATGGCGACAGTGGTTGGAGGGGGCGACCGTTCCTTTTGTCGTTTGGACAGACCATAAGAACCTTGAGTACATCCGTTCTGCCAAACGACTTAATGCCCGTCAAGCTCGTTGGGCGTTGTTTTTCGCTCGTTTTGAGTTTGTGATTTCTTACCGTCCGGGTAGCAAAAACACCAAGCCTGATGCCTTATCCCGTCTGTTTAGTTCTTCTGTGGCTTCTACTGATCCCGAGGGGATTCTTCCTTATGGGCGTGTTGTCGGGTTAACAGTCTGGGGAATTGAAAGACAGGTTAAGCAAGCACTCACGCACACTGCGTCGCCGCGCGCTTGTCCTAGTAACCTCCTTTTCGTTCCTGTTTCCACTCGTCTGGCTGTTCTTCAGTGGGCTCACTCTGCCAAGTTAGCTGGTCATCCCGGTGTTCGAGGCACTCTTGCGTCTATTCGCCAGCGCTTTTGGTGGCCGACTCAGGAGCGTGACACGCGCCGTTTCGTGGCTGCTTGTTCGGACTGCGCGCAGACTAAGTCGGGTAACTCTCCTCCTGCCGGTCGTCTCAGACCGCTCCCCATTCCTTCTCGACCATGGTCTCACATCGCCCTAGACTTCATTACCGGTCTGCCTTTGTCTGCGGGGAAGACTGTGATTCTTACGGTTGTCGATAGGTTCTCTAAGGCGGCACATTTCATTCCCTCGCTAAACTTCCTTCCGCTAAGGAGACGGCACAAATCATCATCGAGAATGTGTTCAGAATTCATGGCCTCCCGTTAGACGCCGTTTCAGACAGAGGCCCGCAATTCACGTCACAGTTTTGGAGGGAGTTCTGTCGTTTGATTGGTGCGTCCGTCAGTCTCTCTTCCGGGTTTCATCCCCAGTCTAACGGTCAAGCAGAGAGGGCCAATCAGACGATTGGTCGCATACTACGCAGCCTTTCTTTCAGAAACCCTGCGTCTTGGGCAGAACAGCTCCCCTGGGCAGAATACGCTCACAACTCGCTTCCTTCGTCTGCTACCGGGTTATCTCCGTTTCAGAGTAGTCTGGGTTACCAGCCTCCTCTGTTCTCATCCCAGCTTGCCGAGTCCAGCGTTCCCTCCGCTCAAGCGTTTGTCCAACGTTGTGAGCGCACCTGGAGGAGGGTGAGGTCTGCACTTTGCCGTTACAGGGCACAGACTGTGAGAGCCGCCAATAAACGCAGGATTAAGAGTCCAAGGTATTGTTGCGGCCAGAGAGTGTGGCTTTCCACTCGCAACCTTCCTCTTACGACAGCTTCTCGTAAGTTGACTCCGTGGTTCATTGGTCCGTTCCGTGTCTCCCAGGTCGTCAATCCTGCGCTGTGCGACTGCTTCTTCCGCGACATCTTCGTCGCGTCCATCCTGTCTTCCATGTCTCCTGTGTCAAGCCCTTTCTTCGCACCCCGTTCGTCTTCCCTCCCCCCTCCGGTCCTTGTCGAGAGCGCACCTATTTACAAGGTACGTAAGATCATGGACATGCGTTCTCGGGACGGGGTCACCAATACTTAGTGGATTGGGAGGGTTACGGTCCTGAGGAGAGGAGTTGGGTTCCGTCTCGGGACGTGCTGGACCGTTCGCTTATTGATGATTTCCTCCGTTGCCGCCAGGGTTCCTCCTCGAGTGCGCCAGGAGGCGCTCGGTGAGTGGGGGGTACTGTCATGTTTTGTCATTGATTATCATGTCTTGTCCCTGTGCTTCCCCTTCTATTCGTTTCCCTCTGCTGGTCTTATTAGGTTCTTTCCCTCTTTCTATCCCTCTCTCTCCCCTCCCTCTCTCACTCTCTCGCTCTCTCTTCTCTCTATCGTTCCGTTCCTGCTCCCAGCTGTTCCTATTCCCCTAATCAATCATTTAGTCTTCCCACACCTGTTCCCGATCCTTTTCCCTGATTAGAGTCCCTATTTCTCTCCTTGTTTTCCGTTCCTGCCCTGTCGGATCCTTGTCTAGAATTCACCGTGCTGTGTCTATGTTTTGCCCTGTCGTGTCGTGTTTCCCTCAGATGCTGCGTGGTGAGCAGGTGTCTGAGTCTGCTAGGTTCAAGTGCCTTCCCGAGGCAACCTGCAGTTCTTGATCAAGTCTCCAGTCTGTTCTCGTCTTTACGAGTAGTATTATGCCTTTTGTTTTGTTAAGTATCTTTACTGGATTAAAAACTCTGTTTTCGCCAAGTCGCTTTTGGGTCCTCATTCACCTGCATAACAATAACTCTCTCTCTCTCTCTCTCTCTCTCTCTCTCTCTCATTCAATTCAATTCAATTCAATTCAAGGGCTTTATTGGCATGGGAAACATGTGTTAACATTGCCAAAGCAAGTGAGGTAGACAACATACAAAGTGAATATATAAAGTGAAAAACAACAAAAATTAACAGTAAACATTACACATACAGAAGTTTCAAAACAGTAAAGACATTACAAATGTCATATTATATATATATATATATATATATATATATATATATATATATATATATATATATAAAGTGTTTTAACTATGTACAGATGGTTAAAGGACACAAGATAAAATAAATAAGCATAAATATGGGTTGTATTTACAATGGTGTTTGTTCTTCACTGGTTGCCCTTTTCTCGTGGCAACAGGTCACAAATCTTGCTGCTGTGATGGCACACTGGAATTTCACCCAGTAGATATGGGAGTTTTTCAAAATTCGATTTGTTTTCGAATTCTTTGTGGATCGGTGTAATCTGAGGGAAATATGTATCTCTAATATGGTCATACATTGGGCAGGAGGTTAGGAAGTGCAGCTCAGTTTCCACCTCATTTTGTGGGCAGTGAGCACATAGCCTCTCTTCTCTTGAGAGCCATGTCTGCCTACGGCGGCCTTTCTCAATAGCAAGGCTATGCTCACTGAGTCTGTAGGTCAGGTATTATGCCACTGTGTACTCTCTGTGTAGGGCCAAATAGCATTCTAGTTTGCTCTGTTTTTTTGTTAATTCTTTCCAATGTGTTAAGTAATTATCTTTTTGTTTTCTCATGATTTGGTTGGGTCTAATTGTGCTGTTGTCCTGGGGCTCTGTATGGTGTGTTTGTGTTTGTGAACAGAGCCCCAGGACCAGCTTGCTGTGGGGACTCTTCTCCAGGTTCATCTCTCTGTAGGTGATGGCTTTGTTATGGAAGGTTTGTGAATCGCTTCCTTTTAGGTGGTTGTAGAATTTAATGGCTCTTTTCTGGATTTTGATAATTAGTGGGTATCGGCCTAATTCTGCTCTGCATGCATTATTTGGTGTTTTACGTTGTATACGGAGGATATTTTTGCAGAATTCTGCGAGCAGAGTCTCAATTTGGTGTTTGTCCCATTTTGTGAAGTCTTGGTTGGTGAGCGGACCCCAGACCTCACAACCATAAAGGGCAATGGGCTTTATGACTGATTCAAGTATTTTTAGCCAAATCCTAATTGGTATGTTGAAATGTATGTTTCTTTTGATGGCATAGAATGCCCTTCTTGCCTTGTCTCTCAGATCGTTCACAGCTTTCTCTCTCTCTCTCTCTCTCTCTCTCTCTCTCTCTCTCTCTCTCTCTCTCTCTCTCTCTCTCTCTCTCTCTCTCTCTCTCTCTATATATATATATATATATATATATATATATATATATATATATATATATATATATATATATATATATATATATATATATATATATATATATACATGGGAACTTGGGAAAAACAAATATATATATTAGCTAGAAAGGTTGGGCTCTGCCCTGGATAACTGGTTGCCACTGACATTTAGTAATTGCTTGCTTTTCTACCAACCTTGCCAGCAGGCATGCCAGCTAAGATACTGTAGTTAGACAATCTATCTTGATTGGTCACCTGAAATGGCTTCTTGGTGGCTAGTTGTGAGATTGTGGGGTTGAGAACCTAATTGGACTAAAGCCAACTTCATAAAATTACTACAAGGTCAATGGTATTACAGACACATGTTTTAAAATGAAGATCATGTTAGATGTGTTTTTCAACCCACAAAATGCCCTGTGGGTATGACACCTCTGACTGTCATAAACCTACATCCTGCATGTGTTGTGCCATAATCAACTCATCCTGTAGGCCGACCGGAAATGCTGTTACTCAATCAGTATGAGAAGAACCTCACTTCTAGTAAAACAAGGACAGGAGGGGTGAGACCACCTATCTCACTGTAAACACACTTAGACCGCCTACTACTACTGATCGGGCGCCTGACGAACACAGCACAACGTTCTGCTTTTACCTCCCCCTATGACACCCCAGTTTCGTTTTCTCCTTCTCTCTCTCTCTCTCTCTCTCTCTCTCTCTCTCTCTCTCTCTCTCTCTCTCTCTCTCTCTCTCTCTCTCTCTCTCTCTCTCTCTCTCTCTCTCTCTCTCTCTCTCTCTCTCTCTCTCTCTCTCTCTTCTCCTTTGATGCCAAGTCCCGCCCCTCGACCGGGGTGAGGAGCTTCGTGAGTGGCTGAGAGGACTGGAGCGTTCCCTGCAACAGCTGCCTCTATCCACAACAGGAGTTGGCGGAACTGAGCCCAGTGGAGAACGACTTACAGCCGCTTTGTCACGCATTGCCTCAGCACCGTACCAGCAGGCCAAACGCAGATCACCTAGGACGACATATCTATACATTCATGACCGGACAAGGATTACGTGGTTTAGAAGACAATTGCAAGGAAGAGATAGAACGGATTTTACACAGGTAGGAATAGGATCTGTGTGTGTTTGGACGCTTTGAATTGTAAACGGGCTCTGTGAAAGCAACGCTATAATAAATCACCTAGCCAGCCGGGGCACCTATGCAGTATGCGTGTTGGAGATCGACTATATTGCAGTCCTTTTGCGCAGCGCACCAGATCTACATGACTCCCGGAAGGGATTTTTTTTTTGTACAATTTAGAAATGAAATAGCAGTGTGCTACGCACAGCAATGTATTTGATGTCAAACACCCACGCAGGTTTTCTGGATAAAACCTGCTGAAATGCGGGTTTTGCGCATAAATCTAATTTGTATGCGGAATATGTGCGTTATAACACCGTGTTATTCTAGTCGTTGACTAGGCTCAGACCTATAGGTGATTATATAGAGGATGAAGGCCTTTTCGTGATCGTTACAACCAGGGAATGCAGTGGCTGGGTCGAGTCTTTGTGCGGTTCGCCGCAGTCCCCCTTCCCTCGGTGCGTGTCTGTGGATCGCTCTAACTGAGACCATAGGCCTACGTGCAAACTTGCTCGAGCAGCGATTTGTAATTTGCACGTACACGGTAGACCCCCGTTTATCCGCCTCCGCTGATCAAAATACTCTTATCGAGAACGTTAAGGTTGGACACGGGTTGTTCCGCGCTGTAGGCTTATAGCCAACGCAGTGTAGATGCATCATGACGCTCGTCGTTGACTGAAAGTAATCATGTTTCTAAATTTGGGAGACCCCCCCCCCCCAGTTTCTATTCTAGCTTCTATAAGGCTATATGGAAAGCAGGATACTTCCCGTCTCACTAGTTGTATCATTGTAACATTACCGAGGAAAATGAACTATTGGTTTCCAAGATTACGGTTATTGTTTATCACCCAGTGAAACGCAATGGTTATTGACTCTGAATGGGCTGACTAACACCTTTGTTATCTAATGACACATGCCCAGCACTTTCGAAACCTATGAGGCATACATTTAGGAGTGTTATTTCTCTCACTCTCTCTCTCATTTATTTCCGCCTCTTTCAGGACTGTTGGGTTATAGGAGAGCCCCAGGCAACCATGGATACAACTTTGCATAGCCTGCAGAAACCGACAGCTTCAACCGACAAGGTCCTGGACGGCGGAACGGGACTCGCTTTGGATATGAGTATGGGGGACCGGGAATTCACGGAACAATCGATTAGATTTACCGACAAAATCCCGTTAGTGAAGCCCTATTTAAAAAAAAAAAAAGGACCGAGGAAACTAGACTCAAAATGCCTCCGTGCGCTCCAGGACCCAATCCTGACCACATTACTGAGTACAGATGCACTTGTTACCGGAGACGGGGTGTTTGTTCCCCGGAACCCTCCGACAAGGACAGCGGGGAACCTGTGCACTGCGGCTGTGGTCAAACAGGCGCGGATTGGTGGGCCTGTGTGTCTGAAAGATTCGGGAGCTACCGGAGTAACGGCTATGATTACCGGGGACAATGACACAGAAATGGCGGACACCGCCGCCGAGTTGGAGGAGACAGAGAGGGGGGGTAACCAAGATACCGGTAGATCTCCAGCGCGTGACAATAGACCCTAACGAACGCAGATTCCAGCTCAAACGTGTCCCCCGGGCGCGCGAGGTGGGGGCGGCAACCCCCACACCAGATACCCCTCTAGTATCCCCTCCAAGCCAGGGGAGCAACACGATGAGTGACCTCTTCGCCTCTAAAGCCTTGCAGGGGCCAGATTGTCTGACCATCAAAGACAGTACGAACACCCCCAGTCTCCAGGCCGACAAAGGCGAGATATTTCAGGATAAAAGCGAAGAGGCCTCCCTGGATCTAGTGTTTGATCTGCTAACCCAGCTCCAGTATCACACGCACCAAGCCGACGCAGTTTCGATCTGCGTGGATTTCCTGCAAGGGTTGTGTGTGTACGGGAGTGACTGCGCTTACCACCATACTGTGCTGCCTTACCACTGGCAGATCCGCAGCAGTGATACTGAAAGCTGGCAAAGCGTGGCGGATGATTCGCAGGAACAGTTGGAGAGGCTTTACTGCAATCCGGACAATGAGCAAGTCAGGCTCAAATATCAGTAAGTGATTTTCTTTTCTTGTTCTACGTTCTGTGTAAAAGTAGCCTAACAGAGCTGAGATTGTATTTACAGTTTTAAGACAGGAGTGCTTTGATATGACAAAACGATGTTGTTCGCTATAGACAAGGAGAGCAGCACTCTCTAGGAGCTTAGACACAATAATTGAATAACCTAATAGCCAACTGTTTGGACAGACAAACTGTCTTCATCAGGCTATAATGACAAACACTGTGGGTCACTAGTTTATATAGCGTCATAGGACATACACAAGTGTCTGTAATCATGGTCTGGTGTTGCCTGATGTCATTGGTTAATTCTATTCTATTATATAAGAACATACAAAAACATGAATGGGTAGCATATGATAATAGATACAATTTGTCTGTGTAGCCTGCTGTTTGATATATCTGTTTCTGTAGGTGTGTGTGTGTGTGTGTGCTGTGTGTGTATGGTAATATTTAACTGACTGAGTCGTTTTGGTTCTCTGACTTCCCGTATCTCAGTTCTTCTTCGAGTATCATTTGTTATGGCACTTTTAATTCCTGCAATAGAGTGAGTCTGCGTTTTCTGCTCCCAAACCTAGCTTTCTCATTGGTTGAAACAGCTCAAACCAGGAAGTGCTGTTAGAGCGAGGAACTTGCATGACCTACTGCTGCCTGGTGCCGTCACTGACATACAGGCACTAGCTCTCTCTCTCTCTCTCTCCCTCTCTCTCTCTCTCTCTCTCTCTCTCTCTCTCTCTCTCTCTCTCTCTCTCTCTCTCTCTCTCTCTCTCTCTCTCTCTCTCTCTCTCTCTCTCTCTCTCTCTCTCTCTCTCTCTCTCTCTCTGTCTCTCTCTCTCTCTCTCTCTCTCTCTCTCTCTCTCTCTCTCTCTCTCTCTCTCTCTCTCTCTGTCTCTCTCTCTCTCTCTGTCTGTCTCTCTCTCTCTCTCTCTCTCTCTCTCTCTCTCTCTCTCTCTCTCTCTCTCTCTCTCTCTCTCTCTCTCTCTCTCTCTCTCTCTCTCTCTCTCTCTCTCTCTCTCTCTCTCTCACACACACACATACAAGCACTTGGCAAGCGATAGCAGACAGGCACACAAAGCGTGCTGTGGTTCAAGCTATACACTGCACATTCACACAGCGACACAGTTAGATATTTCACCACATGCACGCATGTGTGTGACCTGCGTGTGCGTGTTGTTGATTTTTAAGTTTTAAACTGAAACTGCATGCATACCTTCCCACCCACAGGATACGCCCCTGTCTGTGAGAACCCAAATGCAGCCAAATATGCAAAGCATATTCTGTGGGTGGGATATTAGGCCTAGCGATATTAGTCCTAGCGATATTAGTCCTAGCGATATTAGGCCTAGCGATATTAGTCCTAGCGATATTAGTCCTAGCGATATTAGGCCTAGCGATATTAGGCCTAGCGATATTAGTCCTAGCGATATTAGGCCTAGCGATATTAGGCCTAGCGATATTAGGCCTAGCGATATTAGGCCTAGCGATATTAGGCCTAGCGATATTAGGCCTAGCGATATTAGGCCTAGCGATGTTAGGCTTTCCTGGTAGTAACTTGGTATAGTAGTGTCAGATGCCCAAACATGATTATTTTTACTCTAATTTTTTTTTATACCTTTATTTAACTAGGCAAGTCAGTTAAGAACAAATTCGTATTCACAATGACGGCCTACACCGGGCCAAATCTGGATCACGGCCAATCACGGCCGGATGTGATACAGCCTGGATTCGAACCAGGTACTGCAGTGTCGCCTCTTGCACTGAGATGCAGTGTCTTAGACCACTGCGCCACTCCGGAGCCCCCCATTCCAAAATAACCTCGTAACTACCAGTGTATTAACCTGTATAGTTACTGTAACTACCAGTGTAATAACCTGTATAGTACCAGTGTAATAATCTGTATAGTTACTGTAACTACCAGTGTAATAACCTGTATAGTTACTGTAACTACCAGTGTAATAACCTGTATAGTTACTGTAACTACCAGTGTAATAACCTGTATAGTTACTGTAACTACCAGTGTAATAACCTGTATAGTTACTGTAACTAGCAGTGTAATAACCTGTATAGTTACTGTAACTACCAGTGTAATAACCTGTATAGTTACTGTAACTACCAGTGTAATAACCTGTATAGTTACTGTAACTACCAGTGTAATAACCTGTATAGTTACTGTAACTACCAGTGTAATAACCTGTATAGTTACTGTAACTACCAGTGTAATAACCTGTATAGTTACTGTTACTACCAGTGTAATAACCTGTATAGTTACTGTAACTAGCATTGTAATAACCTGTATAGTTACTGTAACTACCAGTGTAATAACCTGTATAGTTACTGTAACTACCAGTGTAATAACCTGTATAGTTACTGTAACTACCAGTGTAATAACCTGTATAGTTACTGTTACTACCAGTAACTACTACCAGTGTAATAACCTGTATAGTTACTGTAACTACCAGTGTAATAACCTGTATAGTTACTGTAACTACCAGTGTAATAACCTGTATAGTTACTGTAACTACCAGTGTAATAACCTGTATAGTTACTGTAATAACTATAGTTACTGTATAGCATGTAATAACCTGTATAGTTACTGTAACTACCAGTGTAATAACCTGTATAGTTACTGTAACTACCAGTGTAATAACCTGTATAGTTACTGTAACTACCAGTGTAATAACCTGTATAGTTACTGTAACTACCAGTGTAATAACCTGTATAGTTACTGTAACTACCAGTGTAATAACCTGTATAGTTACTGTAACTACCAGTGTAATAACCTGTATAGTTACTGTAACTACCAGTGTAATAACCTGTATAGTTACTGTAACTACCAGTGTAATAACCTGTATAGTTACTGTTACTACCAGTGTAATAACCTGTATAGTTACTGTAACTACCAGTGTAATAACCTGTATAGTTACTGTTACTACCAGTGTAATAACCTGTATAGTTACTGTAACTACCAGTGTAATAACCTGTATAGTTACTGTAACTACCAGTGTAATAACCTGTATAGTTACTGTAACTACCAGTGTAATAACCTGTATAGTTACTGTAACTACCAGTGTAATAACCTGTATAGTACCATTGTAATAATCTGTATAGTTACTGTAACTACCAGTGTAATAACCTGTATAGTTACTGTAACTACCAGTGTAATAATCTGTATAGTTACTGTAACTACCAGTGTAATAACCTGTATAGTTACTGTAACTACCAGTGTAATAACCTGTATAGTTACTGTAACTAGCAGTGTAATAACCTGTATAGTTACTGTAACTACCCGTGTAATAACCTGTATAGTTACTGTAACTACTCAGACTTTTAAATACATTTGTAAGAAAACTCTTCTTACATTCTCTGAGAAAACCGAAGTAGCCATGGTAACTCTCGGTGTTAGGACAGACCGTAGGGCATTTATTTAAGTTTAAAATGCTTTTCCCAGTTCGTTTACACCTCTCTTTTAAAAGGGTATTTCTTTTCTTCTTTATGGTTTTCTTTTGGGAAGTGTTAGACCATCAAATTCTCCGGGAGAATTTCAAACAACGGCCCCCAACACACTCCCGACATGCTCTGAATTTGAATTCACATATAAGCAAGTAAAGCCAGATGTACATTTAGCTATACTATACCCCCCCCCCCCCACGGAGATATTGTGTTGCCATAGTAACTGAATACGGTTGATAACAGCTGTTATATGATGAGCAGGACAAAACAAGCCTGGCCGTCGACATGGCAACAGACTTATTTGGCAGCCATTGCTGTGTGTGTGTGTGTGCGCGCGTGTGTGTGTGTGTGTGAGGGGTGGGGAGGTCCATCATGCTGGTATGAGACTCTAGATGAATCCCATCCATATAACACCTAGGAAATACTATCTAAATACTAAATACTAATCCTCTTCTCTCCAGATCCCTCTGGCCAGCAACAGTTACATAGAGAGAGGAATACTATCACTGTTTACACACACTCACCCCCGTCCCGTGACAGGAATATTTATTTTATTTCACCTTTATTTAACTAGGCAAGTCAGTTAAGAACAAATTCTTATTTTCAATGACAGCCTAGGAACAGTGGGGTAACTGCCTGTTCAGGGGCAGAACGACAGATTTGTACCTTGTCAGCTCGGGGGTTTGAACTTGCAACCTTCCGGTTACTAGTCCAACGCTCTAACGACTAGGCTACCCTGCCGCGTGTGTGTGTGTGTTGTGTCCTGTGTGTGTGTGTGTGTGTATGTGTGTGTGCGTGTATATGTGTGTGTGTGTAATGTGTATATGTGTGTGTGTGTGTGTTGTGTCCTGTGTGTGTGTGTGTTGTGTCCTGTGTCCTGTGTGTGTTTGTGTGTTGTGTCCTGTGTGTGTGTTGTGTCCTGTGTGTGTGTGTGTGTGTTGTGTCCTGTGTCCTGTGTCCTGTGTGTGTGTGTGTGTGTGTGTGTGTGTGTGTGTGTGTGTGTGTGTGTGTGTGTGTGTGTGTGTGTGTGTGTGTGTGTGTGTGTGTGTGTATGTGTGTGTGTGTGTGTATGTGTGTGTGTGTGTGTGTATGTGTGTGTGTGTGTGTGTTGTGTCCTGTGTGTGTGTTGTGTCCTGTGTCCGTGTGTGTGTGTGTGTGTGTGTGTGTGTGTGTGTGTGTGTGTGTGTGTGTGTGTGTGTGTGTGTGTGTGTGTGTGTGTAATGTGTATATGTGTGTGTGTGTGTGTGTTGTGTCCTGTGTCCTGTGTGTGTGTGTCCTGTGTGTGTGTGTGTCCTGTGTCCTGTGTCCTGTGTCCTGTGTCCTGTGTCCTGTGTCCTGTGTGTGTGTGTGTGTGTGTGTGTGTGTGTGTGTGTGTGTGTGTGTGTGTGTGTGTGTGTGTGTGTGTGTGTGTGTGTGTGTGTGTGTGTGTGTGTGTGTGTGTGTGTGTGTGTGTGTATGTGTGTGTGTGTGTGTGTGTGTGTGTGTACTGTGTCCTGTGTGTGTGTGTGTTGTGTCCTGTGTGTGTGTGTGTGTCCTGTGTCCTGTGTCCGTGTGTGTGTGTGTCCTGTGTCCTGTGTCCTGTGTCCTGTGTCCTGTGTCCTGTGTCCTGTGTCCTGTGTCCTGTGTGTGTGTGTGTGTGTGTGTGTGTGTGTGTGTGTGTGTGTGAGTGTGAGTGTGTGTGTGTGTGTGTGTGTGTGTGTGTGTGTGTGTGTGTGTGTGTGTGAGTGTGTGTGTGTGTGTGTGTGTGTGTGTGTGTGTGTGTGTGTGTGTGTGTGTGTGTGTGTGTGTGTGTGTGTGTGTGTGTGTGTGTGTGTGTGAGCCTTTTGTTGGACGGCGGTAAGAGCTTCACACGTCATTAACTGACACAGTGTCACTGAGCACCAAGGGCAGAGTGACCAGACACCAAGGTGTGATTTCTGTCCCACTTGCACAACTGCCCGTGTGTGTGTGTGTGTGTGTTGTGTCTTTGTGCCGTTGTTTGCCAGAGAATATAATTTCTCAGACAATGTGTAGCCTATCTTGTGTGTGTGTGTTACCTGTGTTCGTATTTGTGTGTGTACGTGAATGTTTCCTTGCGTGTGAATGTTTCCTTGCGTGTGAATGTTTCCTTGCGTGTGGATGTTTCCTTGCGTGTGAATGTTTCCTTGCGTGTGAATGTTTCCTTGCGTGTGAATGTTTCCTTGCGTGAGTGTGTTTCCGCGTGTGTGTGTGAGGAGATAACGTGTCAGACCGCTTATGAAATGATTCACTGGGGCGAGGTCTGGGTCGCCCTGCCTTTCATCACTCAGTCTCTACCTTTCTCTCTCTCTGTCTCTCTGTCTCTCTCTCTCTCTCTCTCTCTCTCTCTCTCTCTCTCTCTCTCTCTGTCTCTGTCTCTGTCTCTGTCTCTGTCTCTGTCTCTGTCTCTGTCTCTGTCTCTGTCTCTGTCTCTGTCTCTCTCTCTCTCTCTCTCTCTCTCTCTCTCTCTCTCTCTCTCTCTCTCTCTCTCTCTCTCTCTCTCTCTCTCTCTCTCTCTCTCTCTCTCTCTCTCTCTCTCTCTCTCTCTCTCTCTCTCTCTCTTTCTCTCTGTCTGTCAGAGAGAGACAGACTATCTGTGTGTGGCCATGAGTGTTCGTGCTTACAGGCTTCCTTCCGTACCCAGTCTGAAACTTTTTCCTCTCTTCCCTATCGTCAACCTGTCCCCCCCCCTTCCCTCCCTCTCAAATTCTACCTCTCGTCATTGTTTCCCTGTGAGTGTGTGTGTAGACTGAATAGCCTGTCCTCATTCTGCAGAAGAACACTCCATTATATTCAAACTCTGTGATGAAAGGAACTGAAGAGGGTGATGTGTGTGTGTGTGTGTGTGTGTGTGTCGTATAGGACTGGATTTAGACCCCTTGTGTATATGTTTTTGCTGTTTGTTCTTTGTCTCTCTCTCTATCTCACACACACACACACACACACACACACACACACACACACACACACACACACACACACACACACACACACACACACACACACACACACACACACACACACACACACACACACACACACACACACACACACACACACACACACACACACACACACACACACTCTCCGCACTCAGAGACCACAAACCACAGCCGCCCCAGAGGTGCTTGTTAGGTGTGTGTGACAGAGTGCTGAAGAAGAGGGGAGGCTAATTATCAGAGCGTTTCTCACACCTCCTCTATTTTGAAACTCCAGGCTTGAACTCATTACAGCCGTTATTTCAACTGCTGTCTGTGTGTCTGTGTGTCCAAAACTTCAGTTGACTGTGCCCTGCACTTAAGGAGTGTGTGTGTGTGTGTGTGTGTGCGTGCTTTCGTGCTTGCCCTGATTGTTTGACCTGGCACTATTGTGTCACCATGGTTGGTCAGTCGTTGCCCCTGTTGCCATGGTGATCCCGGTACTGCTTCGTGATTGGTTCGTTGGGTGTAATGTCTACACTCCTCTTTTCATCCTCCTCTCTCTCTGTTCTTCTCTTCACACACTCTGACACTGCTCTCAGGATATGACCTGAAATTAATTTTAGAGGTGTGTGTGTGTGTGTGTGTGTGTGTGTGTGTGTGTGTGTGTGTGTGTGTGTGTGTGTGTGTGTGTGTGTGTGTGTGTGTGTGTGTGTGTGTGTGTGTGTGTGTGTGTGTGTGTGAGTGACTGTTCAGTAAGGGTGCGTCTTTGGACTGTGTCTGGCATTTGATTGGCTCTCTTAATGAACTCCCAGACTAACGCTGTGAACTTCATTTAGCAAGCGTAATTTCATTTTGAAGCTGCTTACCTGGTCCGTAGAGAAAGAGAGACGGGACGGACTGGAGGAGGACAGAGGAGGAGAGAGAGGGGGACAGAGGAGGAGAGAGAGAGAGAAGGAGAGAGGGGGACAGACTGGAGGGAGAGGGGGGCAGAGGAGAGAGAGAGATGGGGACAGACTGGAGGGAGAGGGGGGGGCAGAGGAGAGGGAGAGGGGGACAAACTGGAGGGAGACAGAGGAGAGAGAGAAAGGGGGACAGGGACAGAGAGGAGAGAGAGAAGGAGAGAGGGGGACAGACTGGAGGGAGAGAGAGGGGGAAAGACTGTAGGGAGACAGAGGAGGAGAGAAAGGGGGACAGAGGGGGAAGACTGGAGGGAGACATTGGAGGAGAGAGGTGGAAAGACTGGAGGGAGAGAGAGGAGGAGAGAGAGGGGGAAAGACTGGAGGGAGAGAGAGGGGGAAAGACTGGAGGGAGAGAGAGGAGGAGAAAGAGGGGGAAAGACTGGAGGGAGAGAGAGGAGGAGAGAGAGGGGGTAAGACTGGAGGGAGAGGGAGGAGGAGAGAGGGGGGAAAGACTGGAGGGAGAGAGAGGAGGAGAGAGAGGGGGTAAGACTGGAGGGAGAGGGAGGAGGAGAGAGAGGGGGAAAGACTGGAGGGAGAGAGTGGAGGAGAAAGGGGGGCAGAGGGGGAGAGGGGGGACAGAGGAGGGAGACAGAGGAGGAGAGAGAGGGTGGGACAGAGGGGGACAGAGAGGGGGACAGAGGAGGAGAGAGAGGGGGACAGACTGGAGGGAGACAGAGGAGAGAGAGAGGGGGACAGAGGAGGAGAGAGAGGGGGACAGAGGAGAGAGAGGGGGACAGAGGAGGAGAGAGAGGGGGACAGACTAGAGGGAGACAGAGGAGAGAGAGAGGGGGCAGAGGAGGAGAGAGAGGGGGACAGAGGAGGAGAGAGAGGGGGACAGAGGAGGAGAGAGAGGGGGACAGACTGGAGGGAGACAGAGGAGAGAGAGAGGGGGACAGAGGAGGAGAGAGAGGGGGACAGAGGAGGTGAGAGAGGTGGGGGACAGAGGAGTGAGACAGAGGAGAGAGAGAGGGGGACAGAGGAGGAGAGAGAGGGGGACAGACTGGAGGGAGACAGAGGAGAGAGAGAAGGGGAAAGACTGGAGGGAGACAGATGAGAGAGAGAGATGGAGAAAGACTGGAGGGAGAGAGAGAGAGAGAGAGGGGGACAGATGAGGAGAGAGAGGGGGACAGACTGGAGGGAGACAGAGGAGAGAGAGAGGGGGACAGAGGAGGAGAGAGAGGGGGACAGAGGAAGAGAGAGAGAGGGGACAGAGGAGGAGAGAGAGGGGGACAGAGGAGGAGAGAGAGGGGGGACAGACTGGAGGGAGACAGAGGAGAGAGAGAGGGGGACAGAGGAGGAGAGAGAGGGGGACAGAGGAGGTGAGAGAGGTGGGGGACAGAGGAGTGAGACAGAGGAGAGAGAGAGGGGGCAGAGGAGGAGAGAGAGGGGGACAGACTGGAGGGAGACAGAGGAGAGAGAGAAGGGGAAAGACTGGAGGGAGACAGACGAGAGAGAGAGAGGGAGAAAGACTGGAGGGAGAGAGAGGAGAGAGAGAGGTCAAAGGAGAAGGAGGGAGACAGAGGAGAGAAAGAGGGGGACAGAGGAGAGAGAGGGGGAAAGACTGGAGGGAGGGGGCAGAGGAGAGAGAGAGGGGGACAGACTGGAGGGAGACAGAGGAGAGAGAGAGGGGGACAGACTGGAGGGAGACAGATGAGAGAGAGAGGGGGAAAGACTGGAGGGAGACAGAGGAGAGGGAGAAGGAGAAGGAGGGAGACAGAGGAGAGAGAGAGGGAGAAGGAGAAGGAGGGAGACAGAGGAGAGAGAGGGGGGAAAGACTGGAGGGAGACAGAGGAGAGAGAGAGGGAGAAGGAGAAGGAGGGAGACAGAGGAGAGAGAGAGGGAGAAGGAGAAGGAGGGAGACAGAGGAGAGAGAGAGGGAGAAGGAGAAGGAGGGAGACAGAGGAGAGAGAGAGGGAGAAGGAGAAGGAGGGTAGATGATTGTCTGGCATCACTGAAGATACGAAAGAAAAAAGTGGGGAAACTGAAGAAGTGTAATATTCTAAACTTGTATATTATTATTTCTAAAATATTGTAGACTGAATATTATAATATAATATTATAATAAAATAAATAAATAAATAAAATGAACACTTGTTCCCTTTTAAAAATGTGTTGATCTTTTTATTTTCTAGAGCTTGTCTCGTTATAACCCATTGTTTTCAGCTTGGTTGTGTGTGTGTGTGTGTGTGTGTGTGTGTGTGTGTGTGTGTGTGTGTGTGTGTGTGTGTGTGTGTGTGTGTGTGTGTGTGTGTGTGTGTGTGTGTGTGTGTGTGTGTGTGTGTGTGTGTGTGTGTGTGTGTGGTGAGATAGAGGGTAGCGTGATCAGGGAAAAGACAGTTGGTGAATCTATGGCTGGTGTCTAGTTCTATTCTGCTCATAAATGTGATAGTTCACACATTCCTCATGATTATGGCCTTGTGGCTGACTGCTGGCACACGCACACGCACGCACGCACGCACGCACGCACGCACACACACACACACACACACACACACACACACACACACACACACACACACACACACACACACACACACACACACACACACACACACACACACACACACACACACACACACACACACACACACACAGTCTTGTTTTACTAACCTTGTGGAGACACACATTCAAAATCCTATCCTAACCTCAACCCCAAAACCTCACACTAACTCTAATCATAAACCTGACCTCTAACCCGCA
>NC_060191.1:71024032-71034032 GCF_021184085.1 Oncorhynchus gorbuscha | reverse complement strand
GCAAATTACAGTTCTCTGAACCGGTTCGAACCAGCAAATTAAAGTACTCTGAACCGGTCCGAACCAGCAAATTACAGTTCTCTGAACAGGTCCGAACCAGCAAATTAAAGTACTCTGAACCGGTCCGAACCAGCAAATTACAGTTCTCTGAACTGGTCCGAACCAGCAAATTAAAGTACTCTGAACCGGTCCGAACCAGCAAATTAAAGTACTCTGAACCGGTCCGAACCAGCAAATTACAGTTCTCTGAACCGGTCCGAACCAGCAAATTACAGTTCTCTGAACCGGTCCGAACCAGCAAATTAAAGTACTCTGAACCGGTCCGAACCAAAAAAAACGTATCTCTTTATATCATTCCTTTATATTCCTTTTTAAACTTGTAAAACCAACAGCTTTTTAGGTGTAGCTCATTAAATGACTTCACCAATCAGTGTGGATAGAGCAGTTTGTTACGGAGCACATGGACAGACTAGTGTATAGGGTGAGAGATACCACAGCGAGAGAGGATTTTACGTGGTGCCTTGGCTTGAAGCGTTGGGTATCCAGTGTCTACAAGCTGAACATCTTTTCTCAGTTTGCTTGTGTTGACTACCTGGCCCCCTCCCCCACTCAGAAGTATAGGCTACTTACGTTACGAGCATCATTCAGAGGATGGGGAGAGATTTCTAATGAGAAAAATAATGAATTTCGCTGTTTCAGGTCGAGTTAATTGATATTTTATAGTTATTCAATTTCACTTTTGATTTAATTAACTACGAAAGGTAAGCCTTGTTTTTAGTCATTCTTTTCAGGTTTTCTGTTCTGTTTCCTGAACCGGTTCCAACTCCTGGTTCAGTGTTCTCTCTCTCAGTGTGTGTGTGTGTGTGTGTGTGTGTGTGTGTGTGTGTGTGTGTGTGTGTGTGTGTGTGTGTGTGTGTGTGTGTGTGTGTGTGTGTGTGTGTGTGTGTGTGTGTGTGTGTGTGTGTGTGTGTGTGTGTGTGTGTGTGTGTTAATTTGTGTATTTCCTGTGCTACAATTCATTTTTATATGTTTTCTTAGAATGAAACCTGATTCAAGTGTTAGTTTCACAATGTTAGGTGGAACAACTTTGAATCACATGATTCAAAAGCTCGGGGCGGCAGGGTAGCCTAGTGGTTAGAGCGTTGGACTAGTAACCGGAAGGTTGCAAGTTCAATCCCCGAGCTGACAAGGTACACATCTGTCGTTCTGCCCCTGAACCCACTGTTCATAGGCCGTCATTGAAAATAGAATTTGTTCTTAACTGACTTGACTAGTTAAATAAAGGTTAAATAAATAAAATAAATAAATAAATCACCACCTATAAATAATATATCTAACTAAATCTCTCATCCCTCCCTCCTTCCCTCTCCCTCCTACCCCCTCCCTCTTTCCCTCTCCCTCTCCCTCCTTCCCTCTCCCTCTTTCCACCCCCCTCCCTCCTTCCCTCTCCCTCCAGCCGGTGGTGCGTCTGATAGAGGAGGCTGGCGGTCGTGGTCTGAAGGAGGTCCGGTTCATCACCCTACAGAACCACTACATCCTCAACATCAGAGAGGGTTTCCAGCAGAACGCCGTGTTCGGCTTCAGACGCCAGATCAAGAAACGACCCCTCTTCCTCTCCTCCGTGGTCCTCACGCCACACCTACAGTGAGTACTGGAGTGTATTAAACATTCAGGACACTTGCTCTTTCCATGACACAGACTGACCAGGTGAATCCAGGTGAAACTATGATCCCTTATTTGTGCCACTCAGAGGGGGAATGGGGCAAGACAACATATTTAAGAGTCTTTGACCGGGGTATGGTAGTAGGTAACAACCATAGTACACTGGAGACTGCTGCTACCATAGTACACTGGAGACTGCTGCTACCATAACAACCATAGTACACTGGAGACTGCTGCTACCATAACAACCATAGTACACTGGAGACTGCTGCTACCATAACAACCATAGTACACTAGAGACTGCTGCTACCATAACAACCATAGTACACTGGAGACTGCTGCTACCATAACAACCATAGTACACTGGAGACTGCTGCTACCATAACAACCATAGTACACTAGAGACTGCTGCTACCATAACAACCATAGTACACTGGAGACTGCTGCTACCATAGCAACCATACTACACTGGAGACTGCTGCTACCATAACAACCATAGTACACTGGAGACTGCTGCTACCATAACAACCATAGTACACTGGAGACTGCTGCTACCATAACAACCATAGTACACTAGAGACTGCTGCTACCATAACAACCATAGTACACTGGAGACTGCTGCTACCATAACAACCATAGTACACTGGAGACTGCTGCTACCATAACAACCATAGTACACTAGAGACTGCTGCTACCATAACAACCATAGTACACTGGAGACTGCTGCTACCATAGCAACCATACTACACTAGAGACTGCTGCTACCATAACAACCATACTACACTGGAGACTGCTGCTACCATAACAACCATAGTACACTGGAGACTGCTGCTACCATAACAACCATAGTACACTGGAGACTGCTGCTACCATAACAACCATAGTACACTGGAGACTGCTGCTACCATAACCACCATAGTACACTGGAGACTGCTGCTACCATAACAACCATAGTACACTGGAGACTGCTACTACCATAACAACCATAGTACACTAGAGACTGCTGCTACCATAACAACCATAGTACACTAGAGACTGCTGCTACCATAACAACCATAGTACACTAGAGACTGCTGCTACCATAACAACCATAGTACACTGGAGACTGCTGCTACCATAACAACCATAGTACACTGGAGACTGCTGCTACCATAACAACCATACTACACTAGAGACTGCTGCTACCATAACAACCATAGTACACTGGAGACTGCTACTACCATAGTACACTGGAGACTGCTGCTACCATAACAACCATAGTACACTAGAGACTGCTGCTACCATAGTACACTGGAGACTGCTGCTACCATAACAACCATAGTACACTGGAGACTGCTGCTACCATAACAACCATAGTACACTGGAGACTGCTGCTACCATAACAACCATACTACACTAGAGACTGCTGCTACCATAACAACCATAGTACACTGGAGACTGCTACTACCATAGTACACTGGAGACTGCTGCTACCATAACAACCATAGTACACTAGAGACTGCTGCTACCATAACAACCATACTACACTGGAGACTGCTGCTACCATAACAACCATACTACACTGGAGACTGCTGCTACCATAACAACCATAGTACACTGGAGACTGCTGCTACCATAACAACCATAGTACACTAGAGACTGCTGCTACCATAACAACCATAGTACACTAGAGACTGCTGCTACCATAACAACCATAGTACACTGGACACTGCTGCTACCATAGTACACTGGAGACTGCTGCTACCATAACAACCATAGTACACTAGAGACTGCTGCTACCATAACAACCATAGTACACTGGAGACTGCTGCTACCATAACAACCATAGTACACTGGAGACTGCTGCTACCATAACAACCATAGTACACTAGAGACTGCTGCTACCATAACAACCATAGTACACTAGAGACTGCTGCTACCATAACAACCATAGTACACTGGAGACTGCTGCTACCATAACAACCATAGTACACTAGAGACTGCTGCTACCATAACAACCATAGTACACTAGAGACTGCTGCTACCATAGTACACTGGAGACTGCTGCTACCATAACAACCATAGTACACTGGAGACTGCTGCTACCATAACAACCATAGTACACTGGAGACTGCTGCTACCATAACAACCATACTACACTAGAGACTGCTGCTACCATAACAACCATAGTACACTGGAGACTGCTACTACCATAGTACACTGGAGACTGCTGCTACCATAACAACCATAGTACACTAGAGACTGCTGCTACCATAACAACCATAGTACACTAGAGACTGCTGCTACCATAACAACCATAGTACACTGGAGACTGCTGCTACCATAACAACCATAGTACACTGGAGACTGCTGCTACCATAACAACCATAGTACACTGGAGACTGCTGCTACCATAACAACCATAGTACACTGGAGACTGCTACTACCATAACAACCATAGTACACTGAGACTGCTGCTACCATAACAACCATAGTACACTAGAGACTGCTGCTACCATAACAACCATACTACACTAGAGACTGCTGCTACCATAACAACCATAGTACACTGGAGACTGCTGCTACCATAACAACCATAGTACACTGGAGACTGCTGCTACCATAACAACCATAGTACACTAGAGACTGCTGCTACCATAACAACCATAGTACACTGGAGACTGCTGCTACCATAGCAACCATACTACACTAGAGACTGCTGCTACCATAACAACCATACTACACTGGAGACTGCTGCTACCATAACAACCATAGTACACTGGAGACTGCTGCTACCATAACAACCATAGTACACTGGAGACTGCTGCTACCATAACAACCATAGTACACTGGAGACTGCTGCTACCATAACCACCATAGTACACTGGAGACTGCTGCTACCATAACAACCATAGTACACTGGAGACTGCTACTACCATAACAACCATAGTACACTAGAGACTGCTGCTACCATAACAACCATAGTACACTAGAGACTGCTGCTACCATAACAACCATAGTACACTAGAGACTGCTGCTACCATAACAACCATAGTACACTGGAGACTGCTGCTACCATAACAACCATAGTACACTGGAGACTGCTGCTACCATAACAACCATACTACACTAGAGACTGCTGCTACCATAACAACCATAGTACACTGGAGACTGCTACTACCATAGTACACTGGAGACTGCTGCTACCATAACAACCATAGTACACTAGAGACTGCTGCTACCATAGTACACTGGAGACTGCTGCTACCATAACAACCATAGTACACTGGAGACTGCTGCTACCATAACAACCATAGTACACTGGAGACTGCTGCTACCATAACAACCATACTACACTAGAGACTGCTGCTACCATAACAACCATAGTACACTGGAGACTGCTACTACCATAGTACACTGGAGACTGCTGCTACCATAACAACCATAGTACACTAGAGACTGCTGCTACCATAACAACCATACTACACTGGAGACTGCTGCTACCATAACAACCATACTACACTGGAGACTGCTGCTACCATAACAACCATAGTACACTGGAGACTGCTGCTACCATAACAACCATAGTACACTAGAGACTGCTGCTACCATAACAACCATAGTACACTAGAGACTGCTGCTACCATAACAACCATAGTACACTGGACACTGCTGCTACCATAGTACACTGGAGACTGCTGCTACCATAACAACCATAGTACACTAGAGACTGCTGCTACCATAACAACCATAGTACACTGGAGACTGCTGCTACCATAACAACCATAGTACACTGGAGACTGCTGCTACCATAACAACCATAGTACACTAGAGACTGCTGCTACCATAACAACCATAGTACACTAGAGACTGCTGCTACCATAACAACCATAGTACACTGGAGACTGCTGCTACCATAACAACCATAGTACACTAGAGACTGCTGCTACCATAACAACCATAGTACACTAGAGACTGCTGCTACCATAGTACACTGGAGACTGCTGCTACCATAACAACCATAGTACACTGGAGACTGCTGCTACCATAACAACCATAGTACACTGGAGACTGCTGCTACCATAACAACCATACTACACTAGAGACTGCTGCTACCATAACAACCATAGTACACTGGAGACTGCTACTACCATAGTACACTGGAGACTGCTGCTACCATAACAACCATAGTACACTAGAGACTGCTGCTACCATAACAACCATAGTACACTAGAGACTGCTGCTACCATAACAACCATAGTACACTGGAGACTGCTGCTACCATAACAACCATAGTACACTGGAGACTGCTGCTACCATAACAACCATAGTACACTGGAGACTGCTGCTACCATAACAACCATAGTACACTGGAGACTGCTACTACCATAACAACCATAGTACACTAGAGACTGCTGCTACCATAACAACCATAGTACACTAGAGACTGCTGCTACCATAACAACCATAGTACACTAGAGACTGCTGCTACCATAACAACCATAGTACACTGGAGACTGCTGCTACCATAACAACCATAGTACACTGGAGACTGCTGCTACCATAACAACCATACTACACTAGAGACTGCTGCTACCATAACAACCATAGTACACTGGAGACTGCTACTACCATAGTACACTGGAGACTGCTGCTACCATAACAACCATAGTACACTAGAGACTGCTGCTACCATAACAACCATACTACACTAGAGACTGCTGCTACCATAACAACCATAGTACACTGGAGACTGCTGCTACCATACTACACTGGAGACTGCTGCTACCATAACAACCATAGTACACTGGAGACTGCTGCTACCATACTACACTGGAGACTGCTGCTACCATAGCAACCATAGTACACTGGAGACTGCTGCTACCATAACAACCATAGTACACTGGAGACTGCTACTACCATAGTACACTGGAGACTGCTGCTACCATAACAACCATAGTACACTGGAGACTGCTGCTACCATAACAACCATAGTACACTGGAGACTGCTGCTACCATAACAACCATAGTACACTGGAGACTGCTGCTACCATAGTACACTGGAGACTGCTGCTACCATAACAACCATAGTACACTGGAGACTTCTGCTACCATAACAACCATAGTACACTGGAGACTGCTGCTACCATAGTACACTGGAGACTGCTGCTACCATAGCAACCATACTACACTGGAGACTGCTGCTACCATAACAACCATAGTACACTGGAGACTGCTGCTACCATAGCAACCATACTACACTGGAGACTGCTGCTACCATAACAACCATAGTACACTGGAGACTGCTGCTACCATAACAACCATAGTACACTGGAGACTGCTGCTACCATAACAACCATAGTACACTGGAGACTGCTGCTACCATAACAACCATAGTACACTGGAGACCCCTGCTACCATAACAACCATACTACACTAGAGACTGCTGCTACCATAACAACCATAGTACACTGGAGACTGCTGCTACCATAGTACACTGGAGACCCCTGCTACCATACTACACTAGAGACTGCTGCTACCATAACAACCATAGTACACTGGAGACTGCTGCTACCATAGTACACTGGAGACTGCTGCTACCATAGTACACTGGAGACTGCTACTACCATAGTACACTGGAGACTGCTGCTACCATAGCAACCATACTACACTGGAGACTGCTGCTACCATAACAACCATAGTACACTGGAGACTGCTGCTACCATAGCAACCATACTACACTGGAGACTTCTGCTACCATAACAACCATAGTACACTAGAGACTGCTGCTACCATAGTACACTGGAGACTGCTGCTACCATAACAACCATAGTACACTAGAGACTGCTGCTACCATAACAACCATAGTACACTGGAGACTGCTGCTACCATAACAACCATAGTACACTGGAGACTGCTGCTACCATAACAACCATAGTACACTGGAGACTGCTGCTACCATAACAACCATAGTACACTGGAGACTGCTGCTACCATAACAACCATAGTACACTGGAGACTGCTGCTACCATAACAACCATACTACACTGGAGACTGCTGCTACCATAGTACACTGGAGACTGCTGCTACCATAACAACCATAGTACACTGGAGACTGCTGCTACCATAGTACACTGGAGACTGCTGCTACCATAACAACCATAGTACACTAGAGACTGCTGCTACCATAGTACACTGGAGACTGCTGCTACCATAACAACCATAGTACACTAGAGACTGCTGCTACCATAACAACCATACTACACTAGAGACTGCTGCTACCATAACAACCATACTACACTGGAGACTGCTGCTACCATAACAACCATAGTACACTGGAGACTGCTGCTACCATAACAACCATAGTACACTGGAGACTGCTGCTACCATAACAACCATACTACACTAGAGACTGCTGCTACCATAACAACCATACTACACTGGAGACTGCTGCTACCATAGCAACCATACTACACTGGAGACTGCTGCTACCATAACAACCATAGTACACTGGAGACTGCTGCTACCATAACAACCATACTACACTAGAGACTGCTGCTACCATAACAACCATACTACACTGGAGACTGCTGCTACCATAGCAACCATACTACACTGGAGACTGCTGCTACCATAACAACCATAGTACACTAGAGACTGCTGCTACCATAACAACCATAGTACACTGGAGACTGCTGCTACCATAACAACCATAGTACACTGGAGACTGCTGCTACCATAACAACCATAGTACACTGGAGACTGCTGCTACCATAACAACCATACCACACTGGAGACTGCTGCTACCATAGCAACCATACTACACTGGAGACTGCTGCTACCATAACAACCATAGTACACTGGAGACTGCTGCTACCATAACAACCATACTACACTAGAGACTGCTGCTACCATAACAACCATACTACACTGGAGACTGCTGCTACCATAGCAACCATACTACACTGGAGACTGCTGCTACCATAACAACCATAGTACACTAGAGACTGCTGCTACCATAACAACCATAGTACACTGGAGACTGCTGCTACCATAACAACCATACTATAATAATATAATATAATAATAATATATGCCATTTAGCAGACGCTTTTATCCAAAGCGACTTACAGTCATGTGTGCATACATTCTACGTATGGGTGGTCCCGGGGATCGAACCCACTACCCTGGCGTTACAAGCGCCATGCTCTACCAACTGAGCTACAGAAGGACCACACTAGAGACTGCTGCTACCATAACAACCATACTACACTGGAGACTGCTGCTACCATAGCAACCATACTACACTGGAGACTGCTGCTACCATAACAACCATACTACACTGGAGACTGCTGCTACCATAGTACACTGGAGACTGCTGCTACCATAACAACCATAGTACACTGGAGACTGCTGCTACCATAGTACACTGGAGACTGCTGCTACCATAACAACCATAGTACACTAGAGACTGCTGCTACCATAACAACCATAGCACACTGGAGACTGCTGCTACCATAACAACCATAGTACACTAGAGACTGCTGCTACCATAACAACCATAGTACACTAGAGACTGCTGCTACCATAACAACCATAGTACACTGGAGACTGCTGCTACCATAACAACCATACTACACTGGAGACTGCTGCTAACATAACAACCATAGTACACTAGAGACTGCTGCTACCATAACAACCATACTACACTAGAGACTGCTGCTACCATAACAACCATAGTACACTGGAGACTGCACAATGCACCGTTCTCTCCCTGGAAGTAGCAGACAGTCAGTCAATCGTTCTCTCCCTGGAAGTAGCAGACAGACAGTCAGTCAATCATTCTGTCCCTGGAAGTAGCAGACAGTCAGTCAGTCATTCTGTCCCTGGAAGTAGCAGACAGTCAGTCAGTCATTCTGTCCCTGGAAGTAGAAGACAGTCAGTCAGTCAATCGTTCTCTCCCTGGAAGTAGCAGACAGACAGTCAGTCAATCAGTCAGTGATTCCTCCCTGGAAGTAGCAGACAGTCAGTCAGTCAATCAGTCAGTCATTCCTCCCTGGAAGTAGCAGACCGACGGTCAGTCAATCGATTCTCTCCCTGGAAGTAGCAGACAGACAGTCAGTCAATCGTTCTCTCCCTGGAAGTAGCAGACAGACAGTCAGTCAATCGTTCTCTCCCTGGAAGTAGCAGACAGACAGTCAGTCAATCGTTCTCTCCCTGGAAGTAGCAGACAGACAGTCAGTCAATCGTTCTCTCCCTGGAAGTAGCAGACAGTCAGTCAATCGTTCTCTCCCTGGAAGTAGCAGACAGTCAGTCAATCGTTCTCTCCCTGGAAGTAGCAGACAGACAGGACCTAGTG
>NC_060191.1:70954032-71019032 GCF_021184085.1 Oncorhynchus gorbuscha | reverse complement strand
AATATAATATTCCCAGGACTGGTGTATAAATCTGACTCTCCCCTCCCTCCCAATATAATATTCCCAGGACTGGTGTATAAATCTGACTCTCCCCTCCCTCCCAATATAATATTCCCAGGACTGGTGTATAAATCTGACTCTCCCTCCCTCCCAATATAATATTCCCAGGACTGGTGTATAAATCTGACTCTCCCTCCCTCCCAATATAATATTCCCAGGACTGGTGTATAAATCTGACTCTCCCTCCCTCCCAATATAATATTCCCAGGACTGGTGTATAAATCTGACTCTCCCCTCCCTCCCAATATAATATTCCCAGGACTGGTGTATAAATCTGACTCTCCCCTCCCTCCCAATATAATATTCCCAGGACTGGTGTATAAATCTGACTCTCCCCTCCCTCCCAATATAATATTCCCAGGACTGGTGTATAAATCTGACTCTCCCCTCCCTCCCAATATAATATTCCCAGGACTGGTGTATAAATCTGACTCTCCCCTCCCTCCCAATATAATATTCCCAGGACTGGTGTATAAATCTGACTCTCCCCTCCCTCCCAATATAATATTCCCAGGACTGGTGTATAAATCTGACTCTCCCCTCCCTCCCATTCTTCTCTTTTCCAGGACTCTTGGTGGCCTCTCCTCTTTCCCCATCTCCTCCTCCACTCTGGATCTGTCTGTTTCTCTCCCCCTCTCTCCCACCTTCACCAACTCTCCCAGCGTATTCCCGGAAACATGGTTACCCATGACGACCAGCCAGGACTTCCTGCAGGTTCCGGTATCCCGTGACGACCGGAGCTATCGGACCGTCTACACCCTCTTCCACAAGACGGTGTCCGAAACCAAGTTCCGCATCCTGAAGATCCTCCGCGTCCAGAACCCCTTCCTCTGGGAGAAATACAAGCGGTGAGTTATCATAGTTATTACACAGTTATTAAATAGGTATGTTATTACACAGAAGTTCACCTGGGTCCTGGTGGAGGTAAGGAGATGGTTGAGTTAGTAGCTACACACTTATTAGCAGTTAGTTTATTGTGAATGACTGAATCACGGCTCTTGTGTTCCTGTAGATAGATGTCTGCTACACTGGTCCTGCTTTAGACCAGACCTAGGGGACAGACTGATGTCTGATCCTGCTTTAGACCAGACCTAGGGGACAGACTGATGTCTGATCCTGCTTTAGACCAGACCTAGGGGACAGACTGATGTCTGATCCTGCTTTAGACCAGACCTAGGGGACAGACTGATGTCTGATCCTGCTTTAGACCAGACCTAGGGGACAGACTGATGTCTGATCCTGCTTTGGACCAGACCTAGGATGTCTCTCTGCTATGGCCCTGAATATGAATGCTCTGGAAGTGGTCTGTTCCAGGCTAAATGGCTCTGATGCCAGAATGCACCAGAATGCTTTCAATTGGGGCCAAAAAAGAGGTCATTGGTGTTGTTGTGGTTAGTGTTGTGTTTCAATATGACTGAATGCTGTGGGTGCTTTGTTCTGTACGAATGGTGAGAGCCAAGCTGTGTGTGTGTGTGTTCAGTGTGTGTGTGTGTGTGTGTGTGTGTGTGTGTGTGTGTGTGTGTGTGTGTGTGTGTGTGTGTGTGTGTGTGTGTGTGTGTGTGTGTGTGTGTGTGTTCAGTGTGTGTGTGTGTGTGTCTGAACACACAGCTGGGCTCTCACGATTAGTGTAACCCACTTGTGAAGGTGAGACCGTGAGAACCGGGATTCAGAAGCACAGGAAGTGGGTCCTTGATTTTTTTTAAATACAGTCCGTTGCCATAGATACGGCAGAAGGGAATAGAGCACAGAGAGGATGAGTCAGGGGGTGGTGTGTGTGTGTGTGTGTGTGTCGTACTTGGTAGAATCAGTGAATCAAATAGACTAGACTGTAGAGTTAAAGCTGTTTCATTGTATCTGGTTCAAAAGTGTAAACAATCAACCACTAAATATGTCAAAAATAACACACATACGATCACTAGACTGAAGACATCATTAATACCCCCTCTCCCCCTGACAGGAAGAAGGAGTACATGTCTCGTCGTCTCTTGGAGATGGACAGGATGCTGAGCGAGCGTCACCTTTTCCACGGCACCTCCACTGAGGTGGTAGAGGGCATCTGCAAACACAACTTTGACCCGCGTGTCAGTGGTAAACACGCCACCATGTTCGGACAAGGCTCCTACTTCGCCCGCAAGGCCGTCTACTCCCATAACTTCTCCAAGCGCTCTCCTAAAGGGATCCACTCCATGTTCCTGGCCAAAGTGCTCACTGGCAGGTTAGTAGTCTTTATGGGATTACTGTGTCCTCACTGACAGTCTTTATGGGATTACTGTGTCCTCACTGACAGGTTACTAGTCTTTATGGGATTACTATGTCCTCACTGACAGTCTTTATGGGATTACTGTGTCCTCACTGACAGTCTTTATGGGATTACTGTGTCCTCACTGACAGTCTTTATGGGATTACTGTGTCCTCACTGACAGGTTACTAGTCTTTATGGGATTACTGTGTCCTCACTGACAGTCTTTATGGGATTACTATGTCCTCACTGACAGGTTACTAGTCTTTATGGGATTACTGTGTCCTCACTGACAGTCTTTATGGGATTACTGTGTCCTCACTGACAGGTTACTAGTCTTTATGGGATTACTATGTCCTCACTGACAGGTTACTAGTCTTTATGGAGGTACTATGTCCTCACTGACAGTCTTTATGAGATTACTGTGTCCTCACTGACAGTCTTTATGGGATTACTATGTCCTCACTGACAGGTTACTAGTCTTTATGGAGGTACTATTTCCTCACTGACAGTCTTTATGGGATTACTGTGTCCTCACTGACAGTCTTTATGGGATTACTATGTCCTCACTGACAGGTTACTAGTCTTTATGGGATTACTATGTCCTCACTGACAGGTTACTAGTCTTTATGGGATTACTATGTCCTCACTGACAGGTTACTAGTCTTTATGGGATTACTGTGTCCTCACAGACAGTCTTTATGGGATTACTGTGTCCTCACTGACAGGTTACTAGTCTTTATGGGATTACTGTGTCCTCACTGACAGGTTACTAGTCTTTATGGGATTACTATGTCCTCACTGACAGTCTTTATGGGATTACTGTGATTTATAGCATCACACAGAAATGTGGTTGAAGAAAACTCTTCCTGAACTCAGTAGACCACTACTGGTTAGTCATCCATGATTGTTCCATTTGGTGAGCACTCGCAGAACTTGACATTGTTCCTCTCTCCTCTGTGTCTCCAGGTTTACAGTGGGGAACCCCTCCATGCGTCGGCCGCCCCCACTCAGCCCCCGCGACCCCTCCAGTGACCTGTACGACTCGTGTGTAGACAACTGGGTGGACCCCCAGATCTATGTTATCTTTAACGACGACCAGAGCTACCCCTACTTTATCATCCAGTACGAAGAGGTTCCCAGTACCGTGGCTATCTGACACAGAGCAGACTGAACCAAACCCAGTACTGTGGCTGAGAACAGACCAGACTGAACCAAACCCAGTACTGTGGTTGAGAACAGACCAGACTGAACCAAACCCAGTACTGTTGCTGAGAACAGACCAGACCGAATCAAACACAGTACTGTGGCTGAGAACAGACCAGACAGAACCAAACCCAGTACTGTGGCTGAGAACAGACCACATTTACATTTAAGTCATTTAGCAGACGCTCTTATCCAGAGCGACTTACAAATTGGTGCATTCACCTTATGACATCCAGTGGAACAGTCACTTTACAATAGTGCATCTAAATCTTAAAGGGGCGGGGGGGGGATACTTATCCTATCCTAGGTATTCAGACCAGACCGAACCAAACCCAGTACTGTGGCTGAGAACAGGCTAGACCGAACCAAACACAGTACCGTGGCTATCGGACACAGACCAGACAGAACCAAACCCAGTACTGTGGCTGAGAACAGACCAGACCGAACCAAACCCAGTACTGTGGCTGAGAACAGACCAGACCGAACCAAACCCAGTACTGTGGCTGAGAACAGACCAGACCGAACCAAACCAGAGCTACCTCATACTGCATCATCAGTATGAAGAGTTAACCGGTACTGTCAACATCTGAGATCTATTGGTTCCTCCCTACACCCGTCAACCACAGCAGCTTCCATCTGTATGCTGTTGGTTTGAAGCCCTTAAATTGGACAGTGGATGGCGTTTCATTTGGACACAATGCTGTGTGAATAGACATTAGCGTCTGCCATTTTGGGTCTGAACAGATTCATTTGGACACAATGCTGTGAGAATAGACATTAGCGTCTGCCATTTTGAGTCTGAACAGATTCATTTGGACACAATGCTGTGAGAATAGACATTAGCGTCTGCCATTTTGGGTCTGAACAGTGGACAGTTTAATTTGGACCCAACGTTGTGTGAATGGATAATTGCCTTGGCGTCTGCCATTTTGGATCCCCATCGGGACTGAACAGTGGACAGAGTCACTGAGACTCAGTGCTGGAGTTTCTGTGTAAAACATAACCCCAATCTCTCTCTCTCTCTCTAAGACCTCTTTCTCTCAGAGGGCAGACATATTTGGTGAGATAAGCTGTACGTACGTTCTTGTTTATATTTGAACTGTGTGCCTTTTGTTCATAAAAATGTTTATTTATGTTAGTTAATGTAACATTGAGTAAATAAATAATCTAAAAGAGAAAATCATAGCGCTGTCCAGGCTGCTTTTATTGCCCAGTTTTATATTTCATTGGCAGTTGAGTACACTCTTTCTACAACCTCAGCAAACACTGGTCCTGTTTTATGGGCCTACTGTAAGTAGCCTAGATGCAGCCAAGACAGAAAGATAAACGCAGTCATAAGAGCATAATATACAAGGAATTTCTAAAAGCTGCTAATGAGAACCTTGACGAACTTGCACCTAGCCGGTGGGAATTCCGGTGGAGTGACCCCACCCAGTCAGTGGCAGTGCTGACAACACTGAAATCCATGATGAGGGGTGTCACACTCTGACAATCAGAGAGGGGACAAATTATTGTGGCCCTGGTGGCACAAAATAAAAGGTCTGACTGCACAGAGATTCTTGGGAAAATTGTCACAACAGCATGTGTGTGTTTCAGGGTAGCGGGGTGGGTCTGAGAACCATCAGCTAGGACTTGACATTGGTTAATCAAATCTTCCATTCTTGGTCAATGTTGCATGCGTTCTCAAACAGCTACAACTGTATTTGCATTCACACATCAAGTCTTCTCTTGAGTTGGGCTCAGGGATGGAACAACTGTTGAACATCTGAGCTTGTGGTTGTTTGTGGTGGGAGAGGAGTCGAGTGTGTATGTGTGCGTGTGTGCGTGCGTACGTGCGTGTGTCCCACATCTGTTGCTATGGGGTAATTCAAGGGTTTTTCTTTATTTTTACTATTTTCCTAATTGTAGGATTATAGTGAAGACATTAACATTATGAAATAACACATTATGGAATCATCTAGTAACAAAAGAAATGGTTAAACAAATCTAAATATATTTTAGATTTGAGATTCTTCAAAGTAGCCACCCTTTGCCTTGATGACAGATTTGCACTCTCTTGAACAAATAAAGAAACAAGCTGGAAGGAGTAGGGGTGTCCAAACTTTGACTGGTCCTGTATATTTGTTTTTTAAATAACTACTACGTGAGTACAATCGACGTGAGTGCAATCGACGTGAGTGCAATCGACGTGAGTACAATCGACGTGAGTACAATCGACGTGAGTACAATCTACGTGAGTACAATCGACGTGAGTGCAATCTACGTGAGTGCAATCGACGTGAGTACAATCGACGTGAGTACAAATTGACGTGAGTGCAATCGACGTGAGTACAATCTACGTGAGTACAATCTACGTGAGTACAAATTGACGTGAGTGCAATCGACGTGAGTACAATCTACGTGAGTACAATCTACGTGAGTACAATCTACGTGAGTACAAATTGACGTGAGTGCAATCGACGTGAGTGCAATCGACGTGAGTGCGTAGGAAATGATTTTGCCAGTTAATCTGCTTCTGTTCTGCGGGTGGCATTCTGTGCTCTTTTTAAAGGATGGGACCCATTTTTTTATTTTATTTATTTCAACTTTTATTTATTTAACCAGGTAGGCCAGTTGAGAACAAGTTCTCATTTACAACTGCGATCTGGCCAAGATAAAGCAAAGCAGTGCAACAGAAAAAAACAACACAGAGTTACACATGGAGGAGGTTTAATATCCTGACCTAGTGAGATATACATGGAGGAGGTTTAATATCCTGACCTAGTGAGATATACATGGATGTTTAAATACCCTGACCTAGTGAGATATACATGGAGGAGGTTTAATATCCTGACCTAGTGAGATATACATGGAGGAGGTTTAATATCCTGACCTAGTGAGATATACATGGAGGAGGTTTAATATCCTGACCTAGTGAGATATACATGGAGGAGGTTTAATATCCTGACCTAGTGAGATATATATGGAGGTTTAATATCCTGACCTAGTGAGATATATATGGAGGTTTAATATCCTGACCTAGTGAGATATACATGGAGGAGGTTTAAATATCCCTGACCTAGTGAGATATACATGGAGGCTTAAATACCCCTGACCTAATGAGATATATATGGAGGTTTAATATCCTGACCTCGTGAGATATATATGGAGGTTTAATATCCTGACCTAGTGAGATATACATGGAGGAGGTTTAATATCCTGACCTAGTGAGATATACATGAAGGAGGTTTAATATCCTGACCTAGTGAGATATACATGGAGGAGGTTTAATATCCTGACCTCGTGAGATATACATGGAGGAGGTTTAATACCCTGACCTAGTGAGATATACATGGAGGAGGTTTAATATCCTGACCTAGTGAGATATACATGGAGGAGGTTTAATATCCTGACCTAGTGAGATATACATGGAGGAGGTTTAATATCCTGACCTAGTGAGATATACATGGAGGAGGTTTAATATCCTGACCTAGTGAGATATACATGGAGGAGGTTTAATATCCTGACCTAGTGAGATATACATGGAGGAGGTTTAATATCCTGACCTAGTGAGATATACATGGAGGAGGTTTAATATCCTGACCTAGTGAGATATACATGGAGGAGGTTTAATATCCTGACCTAGTGAGATATACATGGAGGAGGTTTAATATCCTGACCTCGTGAGATATACATGGAGGAGGTTTAATATCCTGACCTAGTGAGATATACATGGAGGAGGTTTAATATCCTGACCTAGTGAGATATACATGGAGGAGGTTTAAATACCCTGACCTAGTGAGATATACATGGAGGAGGTTTAATATCCTGACCTAGTGAGATATACATGGAGGAGGTTTAATATCCTGACCTTGTGAGATATACATGGCGGAGGCTCAATCAAGCTAGTCGTCTTGACTACTTTCTCATGTCATTCAAATCAAATGTTTTTAGTGTTTCAGTGTTGCTAGGAGACAGGATGCGGTCTGAGATATACAGTGCATTCAGAAAGTGTTGCTAGGAGACAGAATGCGGTCTGAGATATACAATGCATTCAGAAAGTGTTGCTAGGAGACAGAATGCGGTCTGAGATATACAATGCATTCAGAAAGTGTTGCTAGGAGACAGAATGCGGTCTGAGATATACAATGCATTCAGAAAGTGTTGCTAGGAGACAGAATGCGGTCTGAGATATACAATGCATTCAGAAAGTGTTGCTAGGAGACAGAATGCTGTCTGAGATATACAATGCATTCAGAAAGTGTTGCTGCGCTTGCTAGCTAGCCAACTAAGGCTAACACAGTCACGTCAAACATTCTTATCCTGCGCTTGCTAGCTAGCCAACTAAGGCTAACACAGTCACGTCAAACCTTATCCTGCGCTTGCTAGCTAGCCAACTAAGGCTAACACAGTCACATCAAACATTCTTATCCTGCGCTTGCTAGCTAGCCAACTAAGGCTAACACAGTCACGTCAAACAGTGCAGCCAGAATAACAGCAAAGTTATTTAGTTTAGTGACATTTATTTGGATACATCCATTACCATTTCTATGTGCTCTCTCATCAGGACACTGTTCAGAGGAGCTAGCCAACTACACAGCTAATGCAATCACTTGAAACTGAAGCTGGAAAGATGGCACACTAGGTGTATTTTGTTTCATTTGACTTTCTTTTTTGACATGTTAATCCTCAAATTGGAGAGGAGAGACAGAATTTCAACATTGAAATTATGTTGAAAAGGTCAGAGAGACGGGCAGGAAGGCCTATACAAATGTCTGCGGTTGAAAGCAAATCCTAGTCTAAAAAAATGGAAGATAACGTTAAAAATAAAATAAAAATCACTTTTTACAGTGGAAATCAGGTTTATAAATTGCCTGGCTGGGTTGATGAGACAGTGGATTGCTCAGTGAGATGGATCAGTAAATAAGCGTTTCAACGTCACAGCCTTGTGGAATAGACACTGGCTGGAAAGCGGTTTTAACCAATCAGCATCCAGGATAAGACCCACCCATTGTATAAAATAATATAATGATGTGTGATATTTGATACATTATAGCAGAAAACCCTGGTCATGGTTTTATGTGTCTGTCTGATCACCCTGTTCTCATTTGAAGAATGTGGAGACAAACAACAAGTAAATAATTTCCCTACCCATCCCGTCCAATCCTTACTCCCAACACAAGCCCTCTCTTCTCTCACTTCCCTGTCCCCTCTTTCTTTCCCTCCTCTTTCACCTTTCTCCCCCATTCCCCAGAGTGCCTGAGCTCTGAGTTTAATGGAGTCCAGAACTCTAGAGAGCGGGCCTGGCAGAAGAAGCAGCCTTCCCCAGCCTGGAGGCAGTGTGCTGGGGTAACAACAGCAGGCCTCTTCCCCTCTCCTGGATCCCCTCCAACCAAGCTCCTCAGCCAACCTTCCCCCTGCTTGATTTATTTATGAAGTTTATTTGAACAATGTACAACAAAAACATAAGTCTCAGAAATTAGAAGTGATGTGTCACACCAGATTTATCTGACAACTAACTCATTTATATCTGCACTCCCTCTCTATTTATCTTACTTTCTCTTGTTGTTTACATAAAGGTCTATTTTTCACATTATGTCCCACCCATTATGTTCCACCCATTATGTCCCACCCATTATGTCCCACCCACCCTTTTTGATTTCTTTACTGGCCCTGTTCTGCTATAGCATTCCCTCTCTCTCTCTCTTCTGTCTCTCTGTCTCTTCCCTCTCTCTCTCTCTTCTGTCTCTCTGTCTCTTCCCTCTCTCTGTCTCTTCCCTCTCTCTACCTCTCTCTCTTCTGTCTCTCTGTCTCTTCCCTCTCTCTCTCTTCTGTCTCTCTGTCTCTTCCCTCTCTCTCTCTCCTGTCTCTCTGTCTCTTCCCTCTCTCTCTCTCTTCTGTCTCTCTGTCTCTTCCCTCTCTCTCTCTCTCTCTTCTGTCTCTCTGTCTCTTCCCTCTCTCTCTCTTCTGTCTCTCTGTCTCTTCCCTCTCTGTCTCTTCTGTCTCTCTGTCTCTTCCCTCTCTCTCTCTCTTCTGTCTCTCTGTCTCTTCCCTCTCTCTCTCTCTCTCTTCTGTCTCTCTGTCTCTTCCCTCTCTGTCTCTTCTGTCTCTCTGTCTCTTCCCTCTCTCTACCTCTCTCTTCTGTCTCTCTGTCTCTTCTGTCTCTCTGTCTCTTCTGTCTCTCTGTCTCTTCCCTCTCTCTCTCTCTCTCTTCTGTCTCTCTGTCTCTTCTGTCTCTCTGTCTCTTCCCTCTCTCTACCTCTCTCTCTTCTGTCTCTCTGTCTCTTCTGTCTCTCTGTCTCTTCTGTCTCTCTGTCTCTTCCCTCTCTCTACCTCTCTCTCTTCTGTCTCTCTGTCTCTTCTGTCTCTCTGTCTCTTCTGTCTCTCTGTCTCTTCCCTCTCTCTACCTCTCTCTCTTCTGTCTCTCTGTCTCTTCTGTCTCTCTGTCTCTTCTGTCTCTCTGTCTCTTCCCTCTCTCTACCTCTCTCTCTTCTGTCTCTCTGTCTCTTCCCTCTCTCTACCTCTCTCTCTTCTGTCTCTCTGTCTCTTCTGTCTCTCTGTCTCTTCCCTCTCTCTACCTCTCTCTCTTCTGTCTCTCTGTCTCTTCCCTCTCTCTACCTCTCTCTCTTCTGTCTCTCTGTCTCTTCTGTCTCTCTGTCTCTTCTGTCTCTCTGTCTCTTCCCTCTCTCTACCTCTCTCTCTTCTGTCTCTCTGTCTCTTCCCTCTCTCTACCTCTCTCTCTTCTGTCTCTCTGTCTCTTCTGTCTCTCTGTCTCTTCCCTCTCTCTACCTCTCTCTCTTCTGTCTCTCTGTCTCTTCCCTCTCTACCTCTCTCTCTTCTGTCTCTCTCTCTCTTCTGTCTCTCTGTCTCTTCTGTCTCTCTGTCTCTTCCCTCTCTTTACCTCTCTCCCTTCTGTCTCTCTGTCTCTTCTGTCTTTCTGTCTCTTCCCTCTCTCTACCTCTCTCTCTTCTGTCTCTCTGTCTCTTCCCTCTCTACCTCTCTCTCTCTCTGTTTCTCTCCCTCGCTCCGTCTCCCTGTCTCTCTCTCTCTGTTTCTCTCCCTGGCTCCGTCTCTCTGTCTATCTCTCCCTCTCTCTCTCGCTCTCTCTGTCTCTCTCCCTCGCTCCGTCTCTCTGTCTCTCTCTCCCTGTCTCTCTCTCTCCCTGTGTCTCTCTCTCTGTTTCTCTCCCTCGCTCCATCTCTCTGTCTCTCTCTCCCTGTCTCTCTCTCTCTTCTGTCTCTCTCTCTCTCTGTCGCTCTCTCACTCTCTCCTTATCTCACCTCTGTCTCTCCCTTCTGTCTCTCTCTCTCTGTCTCTCTCCCATCTGTCACTCTCTCTCTGTCTCTCTCTCCTCTGTCTCTCTCTCTGTCTCTCTCTCATCTGTCTCTCTCTCTGTCTCTCTCTCCCCTGTCTCTCTCTCCTCTGCCTCTCTCTCTGTCGCTCTCTCACTCTCTCCTTATCTCACCTCTGTCTCTCCCTTCTGTCTCTCTCTCTCTGTGTCTCTCCCTTCTGTCTCTCTCTCTCTGTCTCTCTCCCTTCTGTCTCTCTCTCTGTCTCTCTCTCCTCTGTCTCTCTCTCTGTCTCTCTCTCCTCTGTCTCTCTCTCTGTCTCTCACCTCTGTCTCTCTCTCTCTGTCTCTCTCTGTCTCTCTCTCTCTGTCGCTCTCTCTCTGTCGCTCTCTCACTCTCTCCTTATCTCTCCTCTGTCTCTCCCTTCTGTCTCTGTCTCTCTCTGTTTCTCTCCCTCGCTCTGTCTCTCTCTCCCTCCCTCTCCGTCTCTCTGTCTCTCTGTCCCTGTCTCTCTGTCTCTCGGTCCCTCTCTCTCTCTCTCTTTTTGTTTCTCTCCCTCACTCTGTCTCTCTGTCTCTCTCTCCCTCTCTGTTTCTCTCCCTCGCTCCCTCTCTCTGTCTCTCTCTCCCTCCCTCTCCGTCTCTCTGTCCCTCTCTCTCTCTGTCTCTCTCCGTCGCTCTGTCTCTCTGTCTCTCTCTCCCTCTCTTTTTCTCTCCCTCGCTCTGTCTCTCTCCCTCCCTCTCCGTCTCTCTGTCTCTGTCTCTCTGTCTCTGTCTCTCTCTCTCTCTGTCTCTCTCTCTCTCTGTCTCTCTCTGTCTCTCTCCGTCTCTCTCTCTCTGTCTCTCTCTCTCTCCTTATCTCTCCTCTGACTCTCTCTCTCCCTCCCTCTCCGTCTTTCTCCGTCTCTCTCTCCTCTGTCTCGCTCTTCTGTCTCTCTATCTCTCTCTGTTTCTCTTCCTCGCTCTGTCTCTCTGTCTCTCTCTCCCTCCCTCTCAGTCTCTCTCGTTCCTTCTCTCTCTCTCCATCTCTCTCTCTCTCTGTCTCTCCTCTGTCTCAGGTCACTGTGTATTGTAAGTCTGCCATGCTAAGCTCTCCTCTTCAGGCTGGAAAGGGGGAGGAGGAAGAGAAAGAAACGAAGGGAGGAGTTATTTTCTCTCCCTCTTCGTGCCTCTGTAAGCTGCGTGCCTGTCAGCTCTCCTCGAGTGCATGCAAGAATGTGCAGGTTGCCTTCTTCACCCTTCCTCCCCCTCTCTCATTTTCTCTCCTCCCCCTCTCTCATTTTCTCTCCTCCCCCTCTCTCATTTTCTCTCCTCCCCCTCTCTCATTTTCTCTCCTCCCCTCTCTCATTTTCTCTCCTCCCCCTCTCTCATTTTCTCTCCTCCCCCTCTCTCATTTTCTCTCCTCCCCCTCTCTCATTTTCTCTCCTCCCCTCTCTCATTTTCTCTCCTCCCCCTCTCTCATTTTCTCTCCTCCGGCCATTTTCTCTGCTCAATCCCTTTTTTCTGTGCTTTCTTCTACCTTCCTATTCTTCTCCCCCTCTCTCCTCCTTCTTCTACCTTCCTATTCTCCCTCCCATCCCTCCTCCTTCTACCTTCCTATTCATGTTCCCCTCTCCCCTCTCCCCTCTCTCCTCCTTCTACCTTCCTATTCTCCCTCCCCTCTCTCCTCCTCCTTCTACCTTCCTATTCATCCTCCCCTCTCCCCTCTCTCCTCCTTCTACCTTCCTATTCTCCCTCCCATCCCTCCTCCTTCTACCTTCCTATTCATCCTCCCCTCTCTCCTCCTCCTTCTACCTTCCTATTCATCCTCCCATCTCTCCTCCTCCTTCTACCTTCCTATTCTCCATCCCATCCCTCCTCCTTCTACCTTCCTATTCATCCTCCCCTCTCTCCTCCTCCTTCTACCTTCCTATTCATCCTCCCCTCTCTCCTCCTTCTACCTTCCTATTCTCCCTCCCCTCTCTCCTCCTTCTACCTTCCTATTCATCCTCCCCTCTCTCCTCCTCCTTCTACCTTCCTATTCTCCCTCCCATCCCTCTGCCTTCTACCTTCCTACTCCACACCCTTCTCTCTCTCCCCCACACAAACACACACACACACAGGCAGGCTGGGTTTGTTTGCCTGACTGCCCTCCAGGAATGATAGCTAGGACACAGAAACACTCCTTTATAAGCCACAGGCTGCTGGAGCGACTGCCGAGAGGATGAGGAGGCTGAGGAGGAGGAGGGGGAAGAGGAGAAGATAAAATGAGAGGAGTGATGAGGAGAAACCGAGAGGCGGATTATGACAACGGAGGCTAAAGGATCGAGTCCTGCTGAAGTTTGATACTGTACTAAACGTTGATCACTTATTGATCCATGCAGACTGGTTTAAAACTCGCTGGATCGTGGATCGTTTAAGAAGCCTGTCCTGCGTCCACCTCTCTCTCTCTCTCTCTCTCTCTCTCTCTCTCTCTCTCTCTCTCTCTCTCTCTCTCTACCTCTCTCTCTCTACCTCTCTCTCTCTCCCTCTCTCTCTCTACCTCTCTCTCTCCTCTCTCTCTCTCTCTCTCTCTCTCTCTCTCTCTCTCTCTCTCTCTCTCTCTCTCTCTCTCTCTCTCTCTCTCTCTCAGGCAAACTAAACACTATGCAGGCAACACTAGAGATATTAACTCACACACTGGTTTGCAGACAGTTATGTGAGACCACTGTATATCTCAGGGTTCAGTTGGGGCTCAGCTAACGTCACAAACACTAATTGGATTCAGTGAATAATTCAATGTTTCGTTGTTGCTCCAATGAATGGCATACTTCATCGCTTTTCTCTGTCTCACAAACACACATTATTTCATACTACTTGTGTACACACATACAACCATTACAGTGCCTTGCAAAAGTATTCATCCCCCTTGGCGTTCTTCCTATTTTGTTGTGTTACAACCAGTAATTTAAGTGTATTCTTTATTTGGATTTCATGTAATGGACATACACAAAATTGTCCAAATGGGTGAAGTGAAATGAAAAAAATAACTTGTTTCAAAAATGAAAACAGAAAACTAGTGATGCGTGTATATGTATTCACCCCCTTTGCTATGAATTCCCTAAATAATATCTGGTGCTACAAATTACCTCCAGATGTCACACGATACAGTCCACCTGTGTGCAATCTAAGTGTCACATGATCTGTCACATGATCTCAGTATAAATACACCTGTTCTGAAAGGCCCCAGAGTCTGCAACACCACTAAGCAAGGCGCACCACCAAGCAAGTGGCACCATGAAGACCAAGGAGCTCTCCAAACAGGTCAGGGACAAAGTTGTGGAGAAGTACAGATCAGGGTTGGGTTATAAAAAACGATCAGACTCTTTGAACATCCCACGGAGCACCATTAAATCCATTATTAAAAAATGGAAAAAATATGGCACCAAAACCAGACCAGGCAAGGAGGGAATTAATCAGAGAGGCAACAAAGAGATCAAAGATAAGCCTGAAGGAGCTGCAAAGCTCCACAGCGAAGATTAGAGTATCTGTCCATAGGACCACTTTAAGCCGTACACTCCACAGAGCTAGATATACAGAAGACTGTCCAGAAGAAAAGCCATTGATTAAAGAAAAGATTAAGCAAACATGTTTGGTGTTCGCCGAAAGGCATGCGGGAGACTCCCAAAACATATGGTAGAAGGTACTCTGGTCAGATGAGACTAAAATTGAGCTTTTTGGCCGTCAAGGAAAACGCTACGTCTGGCGCAAACCCAAAAACTCTCATCACCCCGAGAATATCATCCCCACAGAGAAGCATGGGGATTGCAGCATAATGCCGTGGGGATGTTTTTCATCGGCAGGGACTGGGAAACTGGAAACTGAAACCTGTTTCAGTCTTCCAGAGATTTGAGACTGGTACAGAGGTTCACCTTCCATCAGGACAATGACCCCAAGCATACTGCTAAAGCAACACTCGTGTGGTTTAAGGGGAAACATTTAAATGTCTTGGAATCCAATTGAGAATCTGTGGTATGACTTAAAGATTGCTGTACCCCAGCAGAACCCATCCAACTTGAATGAGCTGGAGCAGTTTTGCTTTGAAGAATGGGCAAAAATCCCAGTTTTTCCCCAGTTATTTCCTGCAAAAGGTGACTCTACAAAGTATTGACTTTGGGGGGTGAACAGTAATGCATGCTCAAGTTTTCTGTATTTTTTTTGTCTTATATCTTGTTTGTTTCACAATAACAAATATTTTGCATCTTCACAGTGGTAGGCATGTTGTGTAAATCAAATTATACAAACCCCCCCCAACAATATATTTGAATTCCAGGTTGTAAGGCAACAAAATAGGAAAAATGCCAAGGGGGGTGAATACTTTCGCAAGCCACTATAATGAAACTCAGTACACACACACACACACACACACACACACACACACACACACACACACACACACACACACACACACACACACACACACACACACACACACACACACACACACACACACACACACACACACACACACACACACACCTGGACTGATTGACATTTGCCTACAGCTCATTAAAAGTCACAGACTCAATTATTCAGTAGGTCTGAACAGGGTTTTTTTCTGGAGGGATAGAGGAAGGATGGAGAAATGAAGGGATTGAGAGAGGGATGGAGGTGAAGGTGAAGGAGTGGAGGTGAAGGTGGAGGAATGGAGGTGAAGGTGGAGGGATGGAGGTGAAGGGATGAAGGTAGAGGGATGGAGGTGAAGGTGAAGGAGTGGAGGTGAAGGTGGAGGAATGGAGGTGAAGGTGGAGGAATGGAGGTGAAGGTGGGGGGATGGAGGTGAAGGTATGTAGGTGAAGGTGGAGGAATGGAGGTGAAGGTGAAGGGGTGAAGGTGGAGGGATGGAGGTGAAAGGATGAAGGTGGAGGAATGGAGGTGAAGGAAGATGAATGGAGGTGAAGATAGAGGAATGGAGGTGAAGGTGGAGGAATGGAGGTGAAAGTAGAGGGATGGAGGTGAAGGTGGGGGAATGGAGGTGAAGGGATGAAGGTAAAGGGATGGAGGTGAAGGTGGGGGAATGAGAGGAAGGTATGTAGGTGCAGGTGGAGGAATGGAGATGAATGTGAAGGTAGAGGGATGGAGGTGAAGGTGGAGGGATGAGGGTGAAGGTGGAGGGATGGAGGTGAAGGGATGAAGGTGGAGGAATGGAGGTGAAGGTAGAGGGATAATATATAATAATATATATGCCATTTAGCAGACGCTTTTATCCAAAGCGACTTACAGTCATGTGTGCATACATTCTACGTATGGGTGGTCCCGGGGATCGAACCCACTACCCTGGCGTTACAAGCGCCATGCTCTACCAACTGAGCTACAGAAGGACCTGTAGCTCAGTTGGATGGAGGTGAAAGGCTGAAAGTGGAGGAATGGAGGTGGTGGTGGAGGAATGGAGGTGAAGGTGGAGGAATGGAGGTGAAGGTGGAGGAATGGAGGTGAAGGTGGAGGAATGGAGGTGTAGGTAGAGGGATGGGTGGAATAACTTGAACGTTCTGGCGATACATTTGGTCCTTTCTAGGATGGCCATCTAGTGAATAGCGTTGTTCAGGGCACATAGATACCGTTCTCTACCAGCTCCAAGCTGAAACCCCATTCGGGCTTCAAGCTCCGGTATGCAGTACCCTAATGTCTTCGTCACTCTCGCACACGCACTCACTTCCTGGTTTAAGCTCAGGTCCGTACTGCTCCCATGATGCCCATCTGTAACCAATGAACATTCCAGTTGAGCTTGTTTAACTCCTTTCACATTTCTGCCCTCAGCCTTTAAGGGGGCGAGCGAACAAATAAGTGCAGACTTGTGTCCGAACTGTGCTTGACCTTTTATGGCGGCCCAGTGCTGGTGACCTTGTAGACCCCAACCTGAGGAAAGGGGTGTGTATGTGGGTGTGTGGGTATGTGGGGAGGGGGGGGGGGGCACAATGCACTGTGGGGTCAGACATAGCATGTCTGTTCGAACTCCACCTCACCTCGGGGTCTCTTTCTCTCTGTGACCTCTGAACTATTAGTTGTCTGCCTTCTTACTGTCACGCCTGGCTGTGTAGTCCCTTGACTGTAAGACTGACATTGAACGGCGGCCGGGTGTATCTTGATATGACATTTATATGAGCAGTCCTTCAGAACTGAGAAGATCTCCCAGAGCTACGATGATGTCACTTCTCTGCTTTTAGTAAAGAACAGCATCAGTCTTACTGGGCATGCTCCGTAGAGCTCCACATTTGTCTCTTTCATAAACCTAGTAACAATTTAATGATCTCTTTATAGTTCTCTCCATTTCTCTCTCTTTCACACGCACTCTATATCTTAATTGGCATGGGAAACATGTTAACTTCTTGGTGCATCCATCTCGTTAGCGGGATCATTTCCGTCAACCACCGCTGAATTGCAGAGCGCCAAATTCAAATTAAATTAAGAAAAATAATTCATTTTCATGAAATCACAAGTGCAATATAGCAAAACACAGCTTAGCTTGTTGTTAATCCACCTGGCGTTTTCAATAAAGCTTTTCGGCAAAAGGATACCAAGCGTTTATGTAAGAACATCTCTCTCAGTAGACAAAATATTACAAACAGCTAGCAACCAGGTAGATTGGTCACGAAAGTCAGAAAAGTAATAAATTAAATCGCTTACCTTTGATGATCTTCGGCTGTTTGCACTCACGAGACTCCCAAATACACAATAAATGTTCATTTTGTTCCATAAAGATTATTTTTATATCCAAAATACCTCCATTTGGTTGGCGCAATATGTTCAGAAATCCACAGGCTCGAACGGTCACGACATCACAGATGAAAATTCCAAATAGTGTCTGTAATGTTCTTGGAAACATTTAAAACGTTTAAAAAATCAATCCTCAGGTTGCTTTTACAATATATGATCAATAATATTTCAATCGGGAATGTAGATTCTCCAATAGGAGAGAGAGAGAAAAATGGTTGCTCCGATCTGTTGCGCATACAAAACGCTGCTGGCACCAAGCCATCCAATGACGTGATGTGATCTTTCTCGCTCATTTTTAAAAAGAAAAGCCTGAAACTATGTCTAAAGACGGTTCACACCATGGGGAAGCCATAGGAAAAGGAATCTGGTTGATATCGCTTTAAGTGGAGCGAAGGCAGGCAATGGAACAGAGAGCTTTGAAAATAGAAGCCACTTCTGGGTTGGATTTTCCTCAGGTTTTCGCCTGCAATATCAGTTCTGTTATACTCACAGACAATATTTTGACAGTTTTGGAAACTTTAGAGTGTTTTCTATCCTCATCTGACCTGAGAAATAGGCAGTTTAATTTGGGTACAATTTTCATCCAAACATCAAAATACTGCCCCTTACACTCAAGAGGTTTAACACTGCCAAAGCAAGTGAAGTAGATAATAAACAAAAGTGAAATAAACAAAAATTAACAGTAAAAATTACTCACAAAAGTTCCTAAAGAATAAAGACATTTCAAATGTCATATTATGTGCAAATAGTTAAAGTACAAAAGGGAAAATAAATAAACATAAATATGGTTGTATTTACAATGGTGTTTGTTCTTCACTGGTTGCTCTTTTCTTGTGGCAACGGGTCACAAATATTGCTGCTTCGATGGCACACTGTGGTATTTCACCCAGTAGAGTTTATGGGAGTTTATCCAAATTTGATTGCGTAGAAGGCCCTTCTTGCCTTGTCTCTCAGCTCGTTCACAGCTTTGTGGAAGTTACCTGCGGCGCTGTTTAGGCCGAGGTGTGTATATTTTTTTGTGAGCTCAAGGGCAACGGCGTCTAGATGGAATTTGTATTTGTGGTGGAGCCGACTTTGGCGGAAGTCATGATAGTCGTCCTGACAACTGGACCTTTTTTGGAACACCATTGTTTTTGTCTTACTGAGATTTACTGTCAGGGCCCAGGTCTGGCAGAATCTTTGCAGAAGATCTAGGTGCTGCTGTAGGCCCTCCATGGTTGGTGACAGAAGCACCAATTCACCAACAAACAGTCAACATTTGACTTCAAATTCCAGTAGGTTGAGGCCGGGTGCTGCAGACTGTTCTAGTGCCCGCGCCAATTTGTTGATGTATATGATAAAGAGGGTGGGGCTTAAGCTGCATCCCTGTCTCACCCCACGGCCCCGTGGAAAGAAATGTGTGTTTTTGCATATTTTAACAGCACTCGTTGTTTGTGTACATGGATTTTATAATGTCTCTCTCTCTCTCTCTCTCTCTCTCTCTCTCTCTCTCTCTCTCTCTCTCTCTCTCTCTCGCTCTTTCTTTCAAAGGGGTGGGACTTCTAGACTTAAAAGGGTTGGGGGACTTCTAGACTTAATGGGGGTGGGGGACTTCTAGACTTAATGGGGGTGGGGGACTTCCAGGCTTAATGGGGGTGGGGACTTCTAGACTTAAAGGGGTGGTGGGGGACTTCAAGGCTTATAGGGGTGGGGACTTCTAGGCTTAATGGGGGTGGGGGCTTCTAGACTTAAAGGGGTGGGGACTTTTAGGTTTAAAGGGGTGGGGACTTCTAGGTTTAAAGGGGTGGTGGGGGGACTTCTATGTTTAAAGGCGTGGGGGGACTTCTAGGTTTAAAGGGGTGGGGGGACTTCTAGACTTAAAGTGGGTGGGGAGACTTCTAGGTTTAAAGGGGGTGGGAAAGAGAGAGAAGAGGCACATAACACTCCTGGTGAAAACTCTGTTCACGCATGTGAGGGAATCACTGATATGTCAGGGATTGGACAAGTGATATGCATGTTTTACTTTCATTAAATCAACCAGATCAGATCAAATCTGGGTTCAGAAGGGCATGCTGACTGTTCCTTTCTTAGCTGAGCGTCGTGCCACAGCTGCATGGATTCTACCTTTAACAATTAACATGACAAGTCAAGATCTCTCATCTCCCTGTGAATGGGCCTCACTTGCCTGTTTGTTACAATTGAATAATTAACTGCTGGTTTCTATTGGTGCTTTATGAGTAACCTTTCTACTCTCTGACTAAGGCTGGTTGAGGGTTCCATAAGAAACCAAAAGGGTTCTTTCTACATGGAAGCAAAAGGGTTCTACCTGGGACCAAAAAAGGTTCCCCTATGGGCAGAACCCGTTTTTTTTTAAAGAGTGTAGGTGTGGATGAGAACGTTCCGCTGTGAGACCTTACAATAGAACACCCCCTCTCCCTAGGTGTTCCATACATTTACATCTGGGGATTAGGAAGGGGGGGATTTTATTCTGGAATATTTTATGTGTCGGGGGGGGGCTAGAGTCAGTCTGTTACAGTGCCTTGCGAAAGTATTCGGCCCCCTTGAACTTTGCGACCATTTGCCACATTTCAGGCTTCAAACATACGACTGATTGTTGTCCTATGGACAGAGTCTCCCACCTCAGCTGTAGATCTCTGCAGTTCATCCAGAGTGATCATGGGCCTCTTGGCTGCATCTCTGATCAGTCTTCTCCTTGTATGAGCTGAAAGTTTAGAGGGACGGCCAGGTCTTGGTAGATTTGCAGTGGTCTGATACTCCTTCCATTTCAATATTATCGCTTGCACAGTGCTCCTTGGGATGTTTAGAGCTTGGGAAATCTTTTTGTATCCAAATCCGGCTTTAAACTTCTTCACAACAGTATCTCGGACCTGCCTGGTGTGTTCCTTGTTCTTCATGATGCTCTCTGCACTTTTAACGGTCCTCTGAGACTATCACAGTGCAGGTGCATTTATACGGAGACTTGATTACACACAGGTGGATTGTATTTATCATCATTAGTCATTTAGGTCAACATTGGATCATTCAGAGATCCTCACTGAACTTCTGGAGAGAGTTTGCTGCACTGAAAGTAAAGGGGCTGAATAATTTTGCACGCCCAATTTTTCAGTTTTTGATTTGTTAAAAAGTTTGAAATATCCAATAAATGTCGTTCCACTTCATGATTGTGTCCCACTTGTTGTTGATTCTTCACAAAAAAATACAGTTTTATATCTTTATGTTTGAAGCCTGAAATGTGGCAAAAGGTCGCAAAGTTCAAGGGGGCCGAATACTTTCGCAAGGCACTGTATATCTGGAGTATTTCTCATGTCTTATCCTGTGTGAATATAAGTCCTCACACACTCTATCTCTCTCTTTCTCATTATATTATGATTTGACCCTGCTGGTCATTCATGAACATTTGTACATCTTGGCCATGTTCTGTTATAATCTCCACCCGGTACAGCCAGAAGAGGACTGGCCACCCCTCATTGCCTGGTTCCTCTCTAGGTTTCTTCCTAGGTTTTGGCCTTTCTAGGGAGCTTTGCCTAGCCACCGTGCTTCTACACCTGTATTGCTTGCTGTTTGGGGTTTTAGGCTGGGTTTCTGTACAGCAATTTGTGACATCAGCTGATATAAGAAGGGCTATATAAATACATTTGATTGATTGAGGGAACAAGAAAAGGAGGGAGGGGTGGGAGGACTCAGGAAGGGGCTCATTCCCAGTGAATACAGGTGGAATTATGGGAAGTGACAGGCAAGGGCTGAATGTGTTTCACCTCCTGAAAGCCTAGAGGATTACAACACACACACACACACACACACACACACACACACACACACACACACACACACACACACACACACACACACACACACACACACACACACACACACACACACACACACACACACACACACACACACACACACACACACACACACACACACACATACACACGCTCTCTCTCACTGTCTCTCTCGCTCTCTCACACACACACAATCTGACACACTCACACACTAACTCTGCTTCCTCTCACACATAAACTCTTGTCACGACTTCCGCCGAAGTCGGTTCCTCTCACACATAAACTCTTGTCACGACTTCCACCGAAGTCGGTTCCTCTCCTTGTTGGGGCGGCGTTCGGCGGTCAACATCATCGGCTTTCTAGCCATCGCCGATCCACCTTTCATTTTTCCATTTGTCTTGTCTTGTTTTCCTACACACCTGGTTTCAATTCCCTCAGTATTAGACATGTATATAACCCTCTGTTCCCCCCCATGTCTGTGTGAGGAATTGTTTGTTGTTTCATGTATGTGGAACGCTTAGACTGGTTTGCGCTGGGTTTTGTCAACCCATATTGTGTTTAGTGTTCTTAGTGCCGTGTGTTTTTGTTTGCAGAAATAAAAGGCTCCTTTGTCTCCCCAACCTCTGCTCTCCTGCGCCTCACTCCCTTACAGACAGTTACGCATACCATGGAGTCAACAGGAGCAGGGGAGCGAGTCAGAGGCAATGCTACAAGGTCTGACTCCCTTACAGACAGTTACGCATACCTAACAAGTCTATTCATTGTGAAATTCAGAATCTAACTTCAATATTCAATACGCAACGCTACACTTACATCAGTGCGGCCTCTTACAGGGTTCTATTTTATGAATCCCTCTTTCCTCCTGCTTCCCCTCCATCCCTCTCGTTTGAAAGGCACCAGTAGGAAAGGCACCAGTTGGAAAGGCACCAGTTGGAAAGGCACCAGTAGGAAAGGCACCAGTAGGAAAGGCACCGGTAGGAAAGGCACCAGTAGGAAAGGCACCAGTAGGAAAGGCACCAGTTGGAAAGGCACCAGTAGGAAAGGCACCAGTAGGAAAGGCACCGGTAGGAAAGGCACCAGTAGGAAAGGCACCAGTAGGAAAGGCACCGGTAGGAAAGGCACCGGTAGGAAAGGCACCAGTAGGAAAGGCACCAGTAGGAAAGGCACCAGTAGGAAAGGCACCGGTTGGAAAGGCACCAGTAGGAAAGGCACCAGTAGGAAAGGCACCAGTAGGAAAGGCACCAGTAGGAAAGGCACCGGTAGGAAAGGCACCAGTAGGAAAGGCACCAGTAGGAAAGGCACCAGTAGGAAAGGCTCCAGTAGGAAAGGCACCAGTAGGAAAGGCACCAGTTGGAAAGGCACCGGTAGGAAAGGCACCAGTAGGAAAGGCACCAGTAGGAAAGGCACCAGTAGGAAAGGCACCAGTTGTAAAGGCACCAGTAGGAAAGGCACCAGTCTGCTTCAAAACCCCATGACACAGTCTTTCTCACAGAGAAGGGAGGGAGATAAACAATTTGCCCACCTTCAATCAGAACCAATAAGCAGCGAAAACACAAATACATAGAAAAGAAAAGGGGAAAAATAAAACACAAAACGGAGGGGAGAAGAAGAGAGAGAGGAGGGAGAAGAAGAGAGAGAGAGGAGGGGAAGAAGAAGAGAGAGAGAGAAAGAGGAGGGGAGAAGAGAGAGATGGAGAGGAGGGGAGAAGAAGAGAGAGAGAGAGGAGGGGAGAAGAAGAGAGAGAGGGGAGGGGAGAAGAAGAGAGAGATGGAGAGGAGGGGAGAAGAAGAATAATAATAATAATATATGCCATTTAGCAGACGCTTTTATCCAAAGCGACTTACAGTCATGTGTGCATACATTCTACGTATGGGTGGTCCCGGGGATCGAACCCACTACCCTGGCGTTACAAGCAACATGCTCTACCAACTGAGCTACAGAAGGACCATGAGAAGAGAGAGAGAGAAAGCGAGGAGGGGAGAAGAAGAGAGAGAGAGGGGAGGGGAGAAGAAGAGAGAGAGGGGAGGGGAGAAGAAGAGAGAGAGAGAGGGGAGGGGAGAAGAAGAGAGAGAGAGAAAGAGAGAGAGAGAGAGAGGAGGGGAGAAGGAGAGAGAGAGAGGAGGGTTTGAAGAAGAGGGAGAGAGGAGGGTTTGAAGAGAGAGAGAGACAGAGAGAGAGGAGGGGAGAAGGAGAAAGAGAGAGGAGGGGAGAAGGAGCGAGAGAGAGAGAGGAGGGGAGAAGGAGAGAGAGAGAGGAGGGGAGAAGGAGAGAGAGAGAGGAGGGGAGAAGGAGAGAGAGAGAGAAAGGAAGAAGAGGGGATAAGGAGAGAGGAGAAAGAGCAGGAGAAGAACAGAGCACTAGAGCAGAGGATCAGACTGCTGGTGGAGAGGGTGAGGGGGATGGAGGAGAGGTTGAGGAGGATGGAGGAGAGGGTGAGTAGGATGGCGTGTGACAGAAAATAACCCATTAGAGAGGTGGCCACCCCCGCAGAGAAGCCAGGAGAACAGCCCACCTCAACTCCCGACGTCTCAAAACCACAGCAGAACATTCCACCCCAGACCCTGACCATAGCGTCGACATCACAGCGAGACAGACAAATGAAGAACCCCAAACCCAGGAGATCCCACCCCCTCTCAGCACCCCCCCGGCCAGCCACCCTGATAGCCCTCCTGACAACTCCCCCATACCCACCGAGGACTTACACAAGACACAGATTGTACTCCTTATGGACTCAAAACAGGAAATATAAAAAAAAACGTTTTCCCAACGTTTTCTAAACTCCGGTGTCCAAACACTCAGTGTGCCTTAGACCTTCCGTCTGAGGACAAACTAGGCCCACCCAGCTACATAATACACAAAGGCCCAAATAACCTGAGAGCACAGCAGGAAAGGGTGGCCACAGCACTCAAGGGAAAGATTGAAAAGCCTCTTCCACTTTCCCCAACGCACAAGTGGTTATCTCTACCCTGCAGCTGGTAAACGCAGTCCCGTGACTGTGGCTCAAAACCCAAAATGTTCCTGGCCTACCACTCCACCCTGGACTTGAACAGCTTCATGACCAGGTCCACCTATACAAGGCAGCAGTGCCAACCTTCGCCCGGAACCTAAAGGATAGCGCTCTCAAACGCAGCCCCAACACTCCACACAGGAGCAACAGATCAATAGACACCCTACGCAGACCAGCGAGACACCCCCCCCCTCCCAGACCTACAGGACCACCCCCCCGGACCTACACATAGAGCATCCACGCTGAGAGTACCTACATCCAGACCACAACACCACCAGCCACATCCACAACTCCACCCCAACCAATCAACACCCCCCTAAGTCAACCATGCTCAAAACCCCATCCAGGCCCCATTAGATCAGACCTATGCCCCTCCAGCCCACCCCACTCCCGCATAGAGGGCCTCAAAATGGAAGTCACACAGGCCGTCAGCAGGCAAACAGGCCCAAACCCCACTCTTACACGAGCCCAAGCCAATGGAATGTACCAGATGCTCAACAGGCTCTGCTCACACTTACTGGCCTGAGGCCAAACCACACAACCAACAACATTGGACCCTTTATGGAACACAAAGCCTTCACTATCTCATCCTAGAATATCCAAGGCCTGAGGTCATCTGTCTTTGGCCTAAAGAGCAGGAACCCGGACTTCATCAAAGAAATTGGAAATACAGACATTGTCATCCTACAAGAAACCTGGTATAGAGGAGACGGACCCACTGGTTGCGCTCTAGGTTACAGATATAATATATATATATAATATAGAGCTGATAGTCCCATCCACCAAACTACCAGGTGTGAAACAGGGAAGGGACTCAGGAGGGTATGCTACTTTGTTAAAGAGGAGACCTAACCCCCTCTATTAACTTAATCAAAGCAGGAACATTTTACATCTGGCTAGAAATGAATAAGGAAATGATCTCAACAGAGAAAAATGTCCTCCTGTGTGCTACTTATATCCCCTCACTAGAATCCCCATACTTTAATGAAGACAGCTTCTCCATCCTGGAGGGGGAAATCAATCATTTCCAGGCCCAGGGACATGTACTAGTCTGTGATGACCTAAATGCCAGAACTGGACAAGAACCTGACACCCTCAGCACACAGGGGGACAAACACCTACCTGGAGGTGACAGCATTCCCTCCCCCATACACCCCTCTAGACACAACTATGACAACATAACCAACAAAAACGGGTCACAACTCCTGCAGCTCTGTCGCACGCTGGGTATGTACATAGTCAATGGTAGGCTTCGAGGGGACTCCCATGGTAGGTACACCTATAGCTCTGTTACATCCTGGATATGTACATAGTCAATGGTCGGCTTCGAGGGGACTCCTATGGTAGGTACACCTATAGCTCTGTTACATCCTGGATATGTACATAGTCAATGGTCGGCTTCGAGGGGACTCCTATGGTAGGTACACCTATAGCTCTGTTACATCCTGGGTATGTACATAGTCAATGGTCGGCTTCGAGGGGACTCCTATGGTAGGTAAAACTATAGCTAATTTCTTGGCAGTAGTACTGTAGACTACTTTATCACTGACCTCAACCCAGAGTCTCTCAGAGCGTTCACAGTCAGCCCACTGACCTCAACCCAGAGTCTCTCAGAGCGTTCACAGTCAGCCCACTGACCTCAACCCAGAGTCTCTCAGAGCGTTCACAGTCAGCCCACTGACCTCAACCCAGAGTCTCTCAGAGCGTTCACAGTCAGCCCACTGACCTCAACCCAGAGTCTCTCAGAGCGTTCACAGTCAGCCCACTGACACCCCTATCAGATCACAGTCAGCCCACTGACCTCAACCCAGAGTCTCTCAGAGCGTTCACAGTCAGCCCACTGACCTCAACCCAGAGTCTCTCAGAGCGTTCACAGTCAGCCCACTGACCTCAACCCAGAGTCTCTCAGAGCGTTCACAGTCAGCCCACTGACCTCAACCCAGAGTCTCTCAGAGCGTTCACAGTCAGCCCACTGACCTCAACCCAGAGTCTCTCAGAGCGTTCACAGTCAGCCCACTGACACCCCTATCAGATCACAGTCAGCCCACTGACCTCAACCCAGAGTCTCTCAGAGCGTTCACAGTCAGCCCACTGACACCCCTATCAGATCACAGTCAGCCCACTGACCTCAACCCAGAGTCTCTCAGAGCGTTCACAGTCAGCCCACTGACACCCCTATCAGATCACAGTCAGCCCACTGACACCCCTATCAGATCACAGTCAGCCCACTGACACCCCTATCAGATCACAGTCAGCCCACTGACCTCAACCCAGAGTCTCTCAGAGCGTTCACAGTCAGCCCACTGACCTCAACCCAGAGTCTCTCAGAGCGTTCACAGTCAGCCCACTGACACCCCTATCAGATCACAGTCAGCCCACTGACCTCAACCCAGAGTCTCTCAGAGCGTTCACAGTCAGCCCAATGACACCCCTATCAGATCACAGTCAGCACACTGACACCCCTATCAGATCACAGTCAGCCCACTGACACCCCTATCAGATCACAGTCAGCCCACTGACCTCAACCCAGAGTCTCTCAGAGCGTTCACAGTCAGCCCACTGACACCCCTATCAGATCACAGTCAGCCCACTGACCTCAACCCAGAGTCTCTCAGAGCGTTCACAGTCAGCCCACTGACCTCAACCCAGAGTCTCTCAGAGCGTTCACAGTCAGCCCACTGACACCCCTATCAGATCACAGTCAGCCCACTGACCTCAACCCAGAGTCTCTCAGAGCGTTCACAGTCAGCCCACTGACCTCAACCCAGAGTCTCTCAGAGCGTTCACAGTCAGCCCACTGACCTCAACCCAGAGTCTCTCAGAGCGTTCACAGTCAGCCCACTGACCTCAACCCAGAGTCTCTCAGAGCGTTCACAGTCAGCCCACTGACCTCAACCCAGAGTCTCTCAGAGCGTTCACAGTCAGCCCACTGACACCCCTATCAGATCACAGTCAGCCCACTGACCTCAACCCAGAGTCTCTCAGAGCGTTCACAGTCAGCCCACTGACACCCCTATCAGATCACAGTCAGCCCACTGACCTCAACCCAGAGTCTCTCAGAGCGTTCACAGTCAGCCCACTGACACCCCTATCAGATCACAGTCAGCCCACTGACACCCCTATCAGATCACAGTCAGCCCACTGACACCCCTATCAGATCACAGTCAGCCCACTGACCTCAACCCAGAGTCTCTCAGAGCGTTCACAGTCAGCCCACTGACCTCAACCCAGAGTCTCTCAGAGCGTTCACAGTCAGCCCACTGACACCCCTATCAGATCACAGTCAGCCCACTGACCTCAACCCAGAGTCTCTCAGAGCGTTCACAGTCAGCCCACTGACACCCCTATCAGATCACAGTCAGCCCACTGACCTCAACCCAGAGTCTCTCAGAGCGTTCACAGTCAGCCCAATGACACCCCTATCAGATCACAGTCAGCACACTGACACCCCTATCAGATCACAGTCAGCCCACTGACACCCCTATCAGATCACAGTCAGCCCACTGACCTCAACCCAGAGTCTCTCAGAGCGTTCACAGTCAGCCCACTGACACCCCTATCAGATCGTTCACAGTCAGCCCACTGACCTCAACCCAGAGTCTCTCAGAGCGTTCACAGTCAGCCCACTGACCTCAACCCAGAGTCTCTCAGAGCGTTCACAGTCAGCCCACTGACACCCCTATCAGATCACAGTCAGCCCACTGACCTCAACCCAGAGTCTCTCAGAGCGTTCACAGTCAGCCCACTGACCTCAACCCAGAGTCTCTCAGAGCGTTCACAGTCAGCCCACTGACCTCAACCCAGAGTCTCTCAGAGCGTTCACAGTCAGCCCACTGACACCCCTATCAGATCACAGTCAGCCCACTGACCTCAACCCAGAGTCTCTCAGAGCGTTCACAGTCAGCCCACTGACCTCAACCCAGAGTCTCTCAGAGCGTTCACAGTCAGCCCACTGACCTCAACCCAGAGTCTCTCAGAGCGTTCACAGTCAGCCCACTGACACCCCTATCAGATCACAGTCAGCCCACTGACCTCAACCCAGAGTCTCTCAGAGCGTTCACAGTCAGCCCACTGACCTCAACCCAGAGTCTCTCAGAGCGTTCACAGTCAGCCCACTGACACCCCTATCAGATCACAGTCAGTCCACTGACACCCCTATCAGATCACAGTCAGCCCACTGACACCCCTATCAGATCACAGTCAGCCCACTGACCTCAACCCAGAGTCTCTCAGAGCGTTCACAGTCAGCCCACTGACACCCCTATCAGATCACAGTCAGCCCACTGACCTCAACCCAGAGTCTCTCAGAGCGTTCACAGTCAGCCCACTGACCTCAACCCAGAGTCTCTCAGAGCGTTCACAGTCAGCCCACTGACCTCAACCCAGAGTCTCTCAGAGCGTTCACAGTCAGCCCACTGACACCCCTATCAGATCACAGTCAGCCCACTGACCTCAACCCAGAGTCTCTCAGAGCGTTCACAGTCAGCCCACTGACACCCCTATCAGATCACAGTCAGCCCACTGACCTCAACCCAGAGTCTCTCAGAGCGTTCACAGTCAGCCCAATGACACCCCTATCAGATCACAGTCAGCACACTGACACCCCTATCAGATCACAGTCAGCCCACTGACACCCCTATCAGATCACAGTCAGCCCACTGACCTCAACCCAGAGTCTCTCAGAGCGTTCACAGTCAGCCCACTGACACCCCTATCAGATCACAGTCAGCCCACTGACCTCAACCCAGAGTCTCTCAGAGCGTTCACAGTCAGCCCACTGACCTCAACCCAGAGTCTCTCAGAGCGTTCACAGTCAGCCCACTGACACCCCTATCAGATCACAGTCAGTCCACTGACACCCCTATCAGATCACAGTCAGCCCACTGACACCCCTATCAGATCACAGTCAGCCCACTGACCTCAACCCAGAGTCTCTCAGAGCGTTCACAGTCAGCCCACTGACACCCCTATCAGATCACAGTCAGCCCACTGACCTCAACCCAGAGTCTCTCAGAGCGTTCACAGTCAGCCCACTGACCTCAACCCAGAGTCTCTCAGAGCGTTCACAGTCAGCCCACTGACCTCAACCCAGAGTCTCTCAGAGCGTTCACAGTCAGCCCACTGACACCCCTATCAGATCACAGTCAGCCCACTGACCTCAACCCAGAGTCTCTCAGAGCGTTCACAGTCAGCCCACTGACACCCCTATCAGATCACAGTCAGCCCACTGACCTCAACCCAGAGTCTCTCAGAGCGTTCACAGTCAGCCCAATGACACCCCTATCAGATCACAGTCAGCACACTGACACCCCTATCAGATCACAGTCAGCCCACTGACACCCCTATCAGATCACAGTCAGCCCACTGACCTCAACCCAGAGTCTCTCAGAGCGTTCACAGTCAGCCCACTGACACCCCTATCAGATCACAGTCAGCCCACTGACCTCAACCCAGAGTCTCTCAGAGCGTTCACAGTCAGCCCACTGACCTCAACCCAGAGTCTCTCAGAGCGTTCACAGTCAGCCCACTGACACCCCTATCAGATCACAGTCAGCCCACTGACCTCAACCCAGAGTCTCTCAGAGCGTTCACAGTCAGCCCACTGACCTCAACCCAGAGTCTCTCAGAGCGTTCACAGTCAGCCCACTGACCTCAACCCAGAGTCTCTCAGAGCGTTCACAGTCAGCCCACTGACACCCCTATCAGATCACAGTCAGCCCACTGACCTCAACCCAGAGTCTCTCAGAGCGTTCACAGTCAGCCCACTGACCTCAACCCAGAGTCTCTCAGAGCGTTCACAGTCAGCCCACTGACCTCAACCCAGAGTCTCTCAGAGCGTTCACAGTCAGCCCACTGACACCCCTATCAGATCACAGTCAGCCCACTGACCTCAACCCAGAGTCTCTCAGAGCGTTCACAGTCAGCCCACTGACCTCAACCCAGAGTCTCTCAGAGCGTTCACAGTCAGCCCACTGACCTCAACCCAGAGTCTCTCAGAGCGTTCACAGTCAGCCCACTGACACCCCTATCAGATCACAGTCAGCCCACTGACCTCAACCCAGAGTCTCTCAGAGCGTTCACAGTCAGCCCACTGACCTCAACCCAGAGTCTCTCAGAGCGTTCACAGTCAGCCCACTGACCTCAACCCAGAGTCTCTCAGAGCGTTCACAGTCAGCCCACTGACACCCCTATCAGATCACAGTCAGCCCACTGACCTCAACCCAGAGACTCTCAGAGCGTTCACAGTCAGCCCACTGACCTCAACCCAGAGTCTCTCAGAGCGTTCACAGTCAGCCCACTGACCTCAACCCAGAGTCTCTCAGAGCGTCACAGTCAGCCCACTGACACCCCTATCAGATCACAGTCAGCCCACTGACCTCAACCCAGAGTCTCTCAGAGCGTTCACAGTCAGCCCACTGACCTCAACCCAGAGTCTCTCAGAGCGTTCACAGTCAGCCCACTGACACCCCTATCAGATCACAGTCAGTCCACTGACACCCCTATCAGATCACAGTCAGCCCACTGACACCCCTATCAGATCACAGTCAGCCCACTGACCTCAACCCAGAGTCTCTCAGAGCGTTCACAGTCAGCCCACTGACACCCCTATCAGATCACAGTCAGCCCACTGACACCCCTATCAGATCACAGTCAGCCCACTGACACCCCTATCAGATCACAGTCAGCCCACTGACACCCCTATCAGATCACAGTCAGCCCACTGACACCCCTATCAGATCACAGTCAGCCCACTGACACCCCTATCAGATCACAGTCAGCCCACTGACACACCTATCAGATCACAGTCAGCCCACTGACATCCCTATCAGATCACAGTCAGCCCACTGACACCCCTATCAGACCACAGTCAGCCCACTGACACCCCTATCAGATCACAGTCAGCCCACTGACACCCCTATCAGATCACAGTCAGCCCACTGACACCCCTATCAGATCACAGTCAGCCCACTGACACACCTATCAGATCACAGTCAGCCCACTGACACCCCTATCAGATCACAGTCAGCCCACTGACACCCCTATCAGACCACAGTCAGCCCACTGACACCCCTATCAGATCACAGTCAGCCCACTGACACCCCTATCAGATCACAGTCAGCCCACTGACACCCCTATCAGATCACAGTCAGACCACTGACACCCCTATCAGATCACAGTCAGTCCACTGACACCCCTATCAGATCACAGTCAGCCCACTGACACCCCTATCAGATCACAGTCAGTCCACTGACACCCCTATCAGATCACAGTCAGCCCACTGACACCCCTATCAGATCACAGTCAGACCACTGACACCCCTATCAGATCACAGTCAGTCCACTGACACCCCTATCAGACCACAGTCAGACCACTGACACCCCTATCAGACCACAGTCAGTCCACTGACACCCCTATCAGATCACAGTCAGCCCACTGACACCCCTATCAGATCACAGTCAGCCCACTGACACCCCTATCAGATCACAGTCAGTCCACTGACACCCCTATCAGACCACAGTCAGACCACTGACACCCCTATCAGACCACAGTCAGTCCACTGACACCCCTATCAGATCACAGTCAGTCCACTGACACCCCTATCAGATCACAGTCAGCCCACTGACACCCCTATCAGACCACAGTCAGACCACTGACACACCTATCAGACCACAGTCAGCCCACTGACACCCCTATCAGACCACAGTCAGACCACTGACACACCTATCAGACCACAGTCAGACCACTGACACCCCTATCAGACCACAGTCAGACCACTGACACCCCTATCAGACCACAGTCAGTCCACTGACACCCCTATCAGATCACAGTCAGCCCACTGACACCCCTATCAGATCACAGTCAGCCCACTGACACCCCTATCAGATCACAGTCAGACCACTGACACCCCTATCAGATCACAGTCAGTCCACTGACACCCCTATCAGATCACAGTCAGCCCACTGACACCCCTATCAGATCACAGTCAGTCCACTGACACCCCTATCAGATCACAGTCAGCCCACTGACACCCCTATCAGATCACAGTCAGCCCACTGACACCCCTATCAGATCACAGTCAGACCACTGACACCCCTATCAGATCACAGTCAGTCCACTGACACCCCTATCAGACCACAGTCAGACCACTGACACCCCTATCAGACCACAGTCAGTCCACTGACACCCCTATCAGATCACAGTCAGCCCACTGACACCCCTATCAGATCACAGTCAGCCCACTGACACCCCTATCAGATCACAGTCAGTCCACTGACACCCCTATCAGACCACAGTCAGACCACTGACACCCCTATCAGACCACAGTCAGTCCACTGACACCCCTATCAGATCACAGTCAGTCCACTGACACCCCTATCAGATCACAGTCAGCCCACTGACACCCCTATCAGACCACAGTCAGACCACTGACACACCTATCAGACCACAGTCAGCCCACTGACACCCCTATCAGACCACAGTCAGACCACTGACACACCTATCAGACCACAGTCAGACCACTGACACCCCTATCAGACCACAGTCAGACCACTGACACCCCTATCAGACCACAGTCAGTCCACTGACACCCCTATCAGATCACAGTCAGCCCACTGACACCCCTATCAGATCACAGTCAGCCCACTGACACCCCTATCAGATCACAGTCAGACCACTGACACCCCTATCAGATCACAGTCAGTCCACTGACACCCCTATCAGATCACAGTCAGCCCACTGACACCCCTATCAGATCACAGTCAGTCCACTGACACCCCTATCAGATCACAGTCAGCCCACTGACACCCCTATCAGATCACAGTCAGACCACTGACACCCCTATCAGATCACAGTCAGTCCACTGACACCCCTATCAGACCACAGTCAGACCACTGACACCCCTATCAGACCACAGTCAGTCCACTGACACCCCTATCAGATCACAGTCAGCCCACTGACACCCCTATCAGATCACAGTCAGCCCACTGACACCCCTATCAGATCACAGTCAGTCCACTGACACCCCTATCAGACCACAGTCAGACCACTGACACCCCTATCAGATCACAGTCAGCCCACTGACCTCCCTATCAGATCACAGTCAGCCCACTGACACCCCTATCAGACCACAGTCAGCCCACTGACACCCCTATCAGACCACAGTCAGTCCACTGACACCCCTATCAGACCACAGTCAGCCCACTGACACCCCTATCAGACCACAGTCAGCCCACTGACACCCCTATCAGACCACAGTCAGCCCACTGACACCCCTATCAGATCCACAGTCAGCCCACTGACACCCCTATCAGATCACAGTCAGCCCACTGACACCCCTATCAGATCACAGTCAGCCCACTGACACCCCTATCAGACCACAGTCAGCCCACTGACACCCCTATCAGATCACAGTCAGCCCACTGACACCCCTATCAGATCACAGTCAGCCCACTGACACCCCTATCAGATCACAGTCAGACCACTGACACCCCTATCAGACCACAGTCAGTCCACTGACACCCCTATCAGACCACAGTCAGACCACTGACACCCCTATCAGACCACAGTCAGCCCACTGACACCCCTATCAGATCACAGTCAGCCCACTGACACCCCTATCAGATCACAGTCAGCCCACTGACACCCCTATCAGATCACAGTCAGTCCACTGACACCCCTATCAGACCACAGTCAGCCCACTGACCCCCTATCAGATCACAGTCAGCCCACTGACACCCTATCAGACCACAGTCAGCCCACTGACACCCCTATCAGACCACAGTCAGCCCACTGACACCCCTATCAGACCACAGTCAGCCCACTGACACCCCTATCAGACCACAGTCAGCCCACTGACACCCCTATCAGACCACAGTCAGCCCACTGACACCCCTATCAGATCACAGTCAGCCCACTGACACCCCTATCAGATCACAGTCAGCCCACTGACACCCCTATCAGACCACAGTCAGCCCACTGACACCCCTATCAGACCACAGTCAGCCCACTGACACCCCTATCAGACCACAGTCAGTCCACTGACACCCCTATCAGATCACAGTCAGTCCACTGACACCCCTATCAGATCACAGTCAGCCCACTGACACCCCTATCAGACCACAGCAAAATCACAGTCTACTTGAACAGAGCAATACTCAATCATGAGGCATCAAAGCCAAAGGAACAGAGTAACATTAAGAAATGCTATAGATGGAAGGAAAGGAGTGTGGAAATCTACCAAAAACTATTAGGCAACTTCCTGGACAAAACGTTCCACTGTAATAGTGAACTTGGCAGTAGAAAATCTAAACAGTCTATTTGATCTCTCAGCTTCCCTATCAAATATAAACATGTCAAACAGAAAACCAAAGAAAATGATCAAGAATGACAAAATGGTTTGATGAAGAATGCAAAAAAACTAAGAAAGAAATTGAGAAACCTGTCCAACCAAAACCATAGAGACCCAGAAAACCTGAGTCTATGCCTTCACTATGGTGAATCACTAAAACCATAGAGACCCAGAAAACCTGAGTCTATGCCTTCACTATGGTGAATCACTAAAACCATAGAGACCCAGAAAACCTGAGTCTATGCCTTCACTATGGTGAATCACTAAAACCATAGAGACCCAGAAAACCTGAGTCTATGCCTTCACTATGGTGAATCACTAAAAGCATAGAGACCCAGAAAACCTGAGTCTATGCCTTCACTATGGTGAATCACTAAAAACATAGAGACCCAGAAAACCTGAGTCTATGCCTTCACTATGGTGAATCACTAAAAACATAGAGACCCAGAAAACCTGAGTCTATGCCTTCACTATGGTGAATCACTAAAAACATAGAGACCCAGAAAACCTGAGTCTATGCCTTCACTATGGTGAATCACTAAGACACTACAGAAATACTGTGGCAAGAAGAAGAATGTGAACCCTTTGGAATGACCTGGATTTCTGCATAAATGGGTCTTGAAACTTGATCTGATCTTCATCTAGGTCACAACAGTAAATAAATACAGTCTGCTTAAACTAATAACACAGTTATATGTTCATGTCTTTATTGAACACACTGTATAAACATTCACAGTGCAGGGTGGGACATGTATGGGAACCCCTGGTTGACCCTCCTTTGGCAGCAATAACCTCAACCAAACGCTTTTTGTAGTTGTGGATCAGACCTGCACAACGGTCAGGAGGAATTCTGGACCGTTCCTTTTTACAAAACTGTTTCAGTTCAGCAATAATTTTGGGATGTCTGGTGTGAACTGTTCTCGAGGTCATGCCACAGCATCTTAATTGGGTTGAGGCCAAGACTGACTGGGCCACTCCAGAATTTTCGAAGAAATCCAGGTATTTCCAAAGGGTTCACATGCTTTTTCTTGCCACTGGAAAAAGAAGGAACAGCACGTAAGAAATCAGCTCAATGTAATTGAAGAATTCATAGACACGAACCACTTCTGGGACAATTGGAAAACACTAAACAAACAACAACACGAAGAGTTATCTACCCAAAATGGAGATGTATGGGTAAATCACTTCTCCAATCTTTTTGGCTCTTTAACAAAGAACAAACAGCAAAAACATATACATGATCAAAAACAAATCTTAGAATCAACTGATAAAGACGACCAGAAACCACTGAACTTTCCAATGACCTTGAATATACTAATGGACAAGATACGAACCCTCCAACCCAAAAAGGCCTGTGGTGTTGATGGTATCCTCACTGAAATGATAAAATACACAGACCTATATTTAAACTCTTTAACATCATCCTCAGCTTTGGTATATTCCCCGATATGTGGAACCGAGGACTGATCAATCACAAATCCACAAAAGTGGAGACAAATTTGACCCCAATAACTACTGTGGGATATGCGTCAACAGCAACCTTGGAAAAATCCTCTGCATTATCATTAACAGCAGACTTGTACATTTCTTCAGTGAAAACAATGTACTCAGCAAATGTCAAACTGGCTTTTTACCGAATTATCTTATGACAGACCACATATTCACAAAGCACACCCTAACTGACAAACAAACCAAAACAAAGGCAATGTCTTCTCATACTTTGTTGATTTCAAAAAAGCCTTAGACTGAATTTGGCATGAGGGTCTGCTATACACATTGATGGAAAGTGGTTTTGGAGGTAAAACATATGACATTATAAAATCCATGTACACTAAGGCCGATACCCACTAATGATCAAAATCCAGAAAAGAGCCTTTAAATTCTACAACCACCTAAAAGGAAGCCAATCCCAAACCATTCATAACAAAGCCATCATCTACAGAGAGATTAACATGGAGAAGAGTCCCCTAAGCAAGTTGGTCCTGGGTAACACGTTTGCTCCGTAGTCGGCCTCTAGGTCACCAGGCTGCTTGTTTATGGCGAACACCTGTTACGCTCATTTGCGCATAATGACACTCACCTGGACTCCATCACCTCCTTGATTACCTTCCCTATATATGTCACTCCCTTTGGTTCCTTCCGTTGTCATTGTTTCTGTTTCATGTCTGTGCGTTGTTCTTGTCTTGTTTTGTTTTGTTTATTCATTGAATGTATTCATTCTCACTTGCTTCCCGACTCCCAGCACACACATTACACTGGGGCTCTGTTCACAAACACAAACAGACCCCACAGAGCCCCAGGACAGCAACACAATTAGACCCAACCAAATGATGAATAAACAAAAACATAATTACTTGACACATTGGAAGAAATTCACAGTAAAACAGAGCAAACTAGAATGCTATTTGGCCCTAAACAGAGAGTACACAGTGGCAGAATACCTGACCACTGTGACTGACCCAAACTTAAGGAAAGCTTTGACTATGTACTGTACTATGTACTTTCCTCTGCCTTTTCTCCTGTGTAAAACAGCTGTTCTCCATTCATTCTGCCTCAGCCCAACTCAGGGACAGACATCTTTATTCGGCTAAGCTAACCCACTACAGGAGAACTGCATTCCAGGGGCCTGCAGTCACACTGTCAGTCAGTCAAACCATACACTAATTTAGCCATCCAATCAGTTAGTTAAATGTTCAACCAATTCGTTAGTAAGCCAATCAGTGTGCTAAAGCTATGATCTAGCTAGTAATCAGTCATCTAATAGGCAGGGTTGGGAAGTAGCTGCTACATGTAATCTGATTACAACAAACCTGTAACTTTAATCACTTTACCAGCTAAAATATTGTAATCAGATTACAGATACTTTTGAAAAACTAGATGATTACTCCTTGGGTTGCTTTTACATTCAGAAAGGATACATTGTGACTTGCTTTTACATTCAGAAAGGATACATTGTGACTTGCTTTTACATTCATAAAGGATACATTGTGACTTGCTTTTACATTCAGAAAGGATACATTATGACTTGCTTTTACATTCAGAAAGGATACATTGTGACTTGCTTTTACATTCAGAAAGGATACATTGTGACTTGCTTTTACATTCAGAAAGGATACATTGTGACTTGCTTTTACATTCAGAAAGGATACATTGTGACTTGCTTTTACATTCAGAAAGGATACATTGTGACTTGCTTTTACATTCAGAAAGGATACATTGTGACTTGCTTTTACATTCAGAAAGGATACATTGTGACTTGCTTTTACATTCAGAAAGGATACATTGTGACTTGCTTTTACATTCAGAAAGGATACATTGTGACCTGCTTTTACATTCAGAAAGGATACATTGTGACGCCCTTCTGTTTTCTCAATGACATTCCATTCAGCATTGGAGGAAAGGGGCAAGTCTACGTTTGTTCCACCTGAGCTAGTCTGGCCACCAATCAGAGATCACTATGATGACACACCAATCAGAGAGCACTATGATGAAACACCAAATGATGACCACCAATCAGAGAGCACTATGATGACACAACAAATGATGACCACCAATCAGAGATCACTATGATGACACAACAAATGATGACCACCAATCAGAGATCACTATGATGACACACCAAATGATGACCACCAATCAGAGACCTCTATGATGACACACCAAATGATGACCACCAATCAGAGACCTCTATGATGACACACCAAATGATGACCACCAATCAGAGATCACTATGTTGACACACAAAATGATGACCACCAATCAGAGAGCACTATGATGACACACAAAATGATGACCACCAATCAGAGACCTCTAGGATGACACACCAAATGATGACCACCAATCAGAGATCACTATGTTGACACACAAAATGATGACCACCAATCAGAGAGCACTATGATGACACACAAAATGATGACCACCAATCAGAGAGCACTATGATGACACACCAAATGATGACCACCAATCAGAGACCTCTAGGATGACACACCAAATGATGACCACCAATCAGAGATCACTATGATGACAGAAAACGTGTTTGATGGATCCTTTTTGTCTTCTTCTAATGCCTCTTAAATAAGTAATCCAAAAGTAACTGAAAGTAATCAGATTACGTAACTGAGTTTGAGTAATCCAACTGTTACATTACTGATGACCGCTTTGAACAGGTTACTAGTTACTGTAATGGATTACATTTAGAAAGGAACCTACTCCAACCACGCTAGTAGGTTACCAGTAAGCAACTCATTCAACCAATGAGTAACCAGGTAACTAATTAGTCAACCAGTGAATTAACTGACCAATCAGTCATGTCCCCAGTCATCCTGTCAGTGAGTTCCCACCAGTCAGTCAACTGAATGCCGCTTTTCATTAGGTACCGTTGTTGTTTTCCCTGTATCCATGGCAATAACCCCAGGGGGCGGCATGGTCCCCAATCATCTCATGTTGTTTTGGCAGCTATAACGACGTGTCTGATAGACCTGATACACATATGTACCGGACACACTCACGTAAGCGAGCACACACAGACATTCTCTGTGACAGGTAGCCTAGTGGTTAGAGTGCTGGGCCAGTATCCGAAAGGTTGCAAGATTGAATCCCCGAGCTGACAGGGTAGAAATCTGTTGTTCTGACCCTGAACTAGGCAGTTAACCCACTGTTCCCAGGCTGTCATTGAAAATAAGAATTTGTTCTTTGTTCTTAACTGACTTGCCTAGTTAAATTAAGGTAAAATAAATTAAAAATTAAAAATGCACGCACACATATCGTCACCAAATAAGAAGGGTTGACGAGGTGCTGTGGGGGACAGGATATTGGGTCGGCTCAGGGCAACGCTGAAGTGTGTCCTACATAGACCCTAAACAGGAGGGAGAGAGAGACCAGGCCCAGGGTTCTGTACAGAGGGTTGTCTGTTCTGAACTCTCCAGTTCCACCACACCAACACCAACACACACCAGTAGATGTGTTCCCTAAGGGCTTTCTACCACACCGACACCAACACACACCAGTAGATGTGTTCCCTAAGGGCTTTCCACCACACCGACACCAACACACACCAGTAGATGTGTTCCCTAAGGGCTTTCCACCACACCAACACACACCAGTAGATGTGTTCCCTAAGGGCTTTCTACCACACCAACATCAACACACACCAGTAGATGTGTTCCCTATGGGCTTTCCACCACACCAACACACACCAGTAGATGTGTTCTCTATGGGCTTTCTACCACACCAACACAAACCAGTAGATGTGTTCTCTAAGGGCTTTCCACCACACCAACATCAACACACACCAGTAGATGTGTTCTCTAAGGGCTTTCTACCACACCAACATCAACACACACCAGTAGATGTGTTCCCTATGGGCTTTCTACCACACCAACACACACCAGTAGATGTGTTCCCTATGGGCTTTCTACCACACCAACATCAACACACACCAGTAGATGTGTTCTCTAAGGGCTTTCTACCACACCAACATCAACACACGCCAGTAGATGTGTTCCCTATGGGCTTTCTACCACACCAACACACACCAGTAGATGTGTTCCCTATGGGCTTTCTACCACACCAACACACACCAGTAGATGTGTTCTCTATGGGCTTTCCACCACACCAACACACACCAGTAGATGTGTTCCCTATGGGCTTTCCACCACACCAACATCAACACACACCAGTAGATGTGTTCTCTATGGGCTTTCCACCACACCAACACACACCAGTAGATGTATTCTCTATGGGCTTTCTACCACACCGACACCAACACACACCAGTAGATGTGTTCCCTAAGGGCTTTCCACCACACCGACACCAACACACACCAGTAGATGTGTTCCCTAAGGGCTTTCCACCACACCAACACACACCAGTAGATGTGTTCCCTAAGGGCTTTCTACCACACCAACATCAACACACACCAGTAGATGTGTTCCCTATGGGCTTTCCACCACACCAACACACACCAGTAGATGTATTCTCTATGGGCTTTCTACCACACCAACATCAACACACACCAGTAGATGTGTTCTCTATGGGCTTTCTACCACACCAACATCAACACACACCAGTAGATGTGTTCTCTAAGGGCTTTCCACCACACCAACATCAACACACACCAGTAGATGGTCTTTCCACCACACCACGGTCATAACCCACGCTATCCCCTCTCTCCGTTCTGTTCACCGCTGCTGCCTGCGTCGGTGGGATTCTTTCTCATAGTGGGTGAGTGAAAAGGAGAGATGGCAGGCAGGGGGTTGTCAAGGCAACCGGCGTGAGGGTCACCACCACACGATCACGGCTGTACGTGAGGCACCGGCATTCCTTTTGTTGCTTAGTACGTGAGTGAGGTGCTGAGGAACCTCTCACCACGGAGGACTAGAAATACAATTAGAGGTACTAGCCTGTACATTTATTCCATATACAGCTTATTAGGTACCCTACTCAGTTCACCAAAATCTATCGCTTTGACAGTGTGGCCGTGGCTTGCTATACAGTATAAGAGCAGGCAGAAAGGCATTGAGGTATTCAGTTACTGCCGTCGCATTAGCGCGGACAACTTGTAGAAATGCCCGTAGGATTCAGGCTGTTCTGGAGGCAAAGGTGGGTGTCCGACCCGGTACTCGATCGGTGTACCTTGTTTACTGTCTGGTGAGCGTATTTCCACAGTGTGTGTGTGACCACGAGCAGCAAAACCAAAACTATTCCACTCAGCCAACTCAGTCACCGGCTCAATCACAGACTCACTCACTCATGTGGGTCATAGGATTATGGGTAATGACATTAATTAAGGGTCATAACATTAAGGATCAAAACATTGTGGGTCATTAAAGTTCTGCTGAGACTCCCTCTTTTACTGCATGATATTGTGGCTTGTTTAATGGCCTCTCGGCACTTCTCCCTCTTTTCCCTCTGTCTTCCCGCTATTCCACCCTACAGTATTCCCTCTCTTCTCTGTGTCGTCTTCCCAGGGTCTGTGTGTTTACAGAGAACCCAGGGATAGTTTTACTGTCTGGGCGTTTCTACTGCTTCACATGCAAATGCGACAGAGATTCAAAACAAATGCTTTAATTACTAGTTGAATAGAACTGAGCCAATGACTAAAAACAGTCAACTGAAAAACAATTTAGGGAGGGAGGGAGGGAGAGAGGGAGGGAGGGAGGGAGGGAGGGAGGGAGGGAGGGAGGGAGGGAGGGAGGGAGGGAGGGAGGAGGGGACGGGGGGAGGGAGGGAGAGAGGGAGGGAGGGGACGGAGGGAGGGGAGGGAGGGGACGGAGGGAGGGAGGGAGAGAGGGAGGGGACGGAAGGGGAGGGAGGGAGGGAGGGGGAGGGGAGGGAGGGAGGGAGGGAGGGAGGGAGGGAGGGAGGGAGGGAGATGGAGAGGAGGGAGGAGGGAGGGAGGGAGGGAGGGAGGGAGGGAGGGGGAGGGAGGAGGGAGGGAGGGGAGAGAGGGGGAGGGAGGGGAGGAGAGAGGGGGGAGGGAGGGAGGGAGGGAGGGAGGGAGGGAGGGAGGGGGAGGGAGGAGGGGGAGGGAGGGAGGGGGAGGGGACGGAGAATAATGATGGTGGGAGGGAGAGGGGGGAGGGGGAGGGAGGGGGGGGGACGGAGGGAGGGAGGGGGAGAGAGGGGGAGGGAGGGAATAATGATGGAGGGAGGGAGGAGGGAGGGGGGAGGGAGGGAGGGAAGGAGGGAGGGAGGGAGGGAGGGGGAGGGAGGGAGGAGAGGGAGGGAGGGAGGGAGGGAGGGGTAGGGAGGGAGGGAGGGAGGGAGGGGGAGGGAGGGAGGGGTAGGGAGGGAGGGAGGGAGGGAGGGAGAGAGGGAGGGAGGGAGGGAGGGAGGGAGGGAGGGAGGGAGGGGAGGGAGGAGAGGAGGGGAGGGGAGGGAGGGAGGGAGGGAGGGATGATGGTGGGAGGGAGGGAGGGAGAGGGAGGGGAGGGAGGGAGGGGGAGGGAGGGAGGGAGGGAGTAGGGAGGGAGGGGAGGGAGAGGGGGAGGGAGGGAGGGAGAGAGGGGGAGGGAGGGAGGGAGGGAGGGAGGGAGGAGGGAGGGGAGGGAGGGAGGGAGATGGGGGAGGGAGGGAGGGAGGGAGGGAGGGAGGGAGGGAGGGAGGAGGGTGGGAGGGAGAGAGGGGGAGGGAGGGAGGGAGGGGGAGAAGGAGGTAGGGGGAGGAGGTAGGGAGGGAGGGAGGGGGAGAGGTAGGGAGGGAGGGAGAGAGAGGGAGAGGAGGGGAGGGAGGGAGGGAGGGAGGGAGGAGGGAGGGAGGAGGGAGGGAGGGAGGGAGGGAGGGAGGGAGGGGGAGGGAGGGAGGGAGGGAGGGAGGGAGGGAGGGAGGGAGGGAGGGAGGGAGGAGGGAGGGAGGGAGGAGGTGGGAGGGAAGGAGGGAGGGAGAGTGTAGGGATGGATGGAGGGGGAGGGAGGTAGGGAGGGAGGGAGAGAGTGTAGGGAGGGAGGGGTAGGGAGGGGAGGGAGGAGGGAGGGAAGGAGGTAGGGAGGGAGGGAGAGAGGGAGGGAGGGAGGGAAGGAGGTAGGGAGAAGGAGGGAGGGAGGGAGAGTGGAGGGATGGATGGAGGGGAGGGAGGGTGGGAGGGAGGGAGGGAGGGAGGAGGGAGGGAGAGAGAGAGTGTAGGGGAGGAGGGAGGAAGGGTGGGAGGGAGAGAGAGAGGGTGGGAGGAAGGGCGGGAGGGAGAGAGAGGAAGGGTGGGAGGGAGAGAGGGAGGGAGGGGAGGGAGGGAGGAAGGGAGGGAGGGAGGGTGTGTAGGGATGGATGGAGGGGAGGGAGGGAGAGAGTGTAGAGATGGAGGGAGAGAGGGAGGGAGGGATGGTGGGAGGGAGGGAGGGAGCGGAGAATGATGAGGGAGGGAGGGAGAGAGGGAGGGAGGGCGGGAGCACAAAAACTTTTTACGACGTATTAATATGCCCTTTCTCATGCGAGGTGCTGAGGAAGTTTTCAAGGCTCTGGCTAGTTGAGACTGTGTGTGCAGGGTTGGGGAGCTCACTTTCTAAATGTAATCCATTACAGTTACTAGTTACCTGTTCAAAACGGTCATCAGTAATGTAACAGTTGGATTACTCAAACTCAGTTACGTAATCTGATTACTTTCAGTTACTTTTGGATTACTTTCCCCTTAAACCTCTCTGGGATATGTGGGACGGTAGCGTCAAATTCAAATATAAAAATCAAACTTTCATGAAATCACACACGTAAGATACCAAATTAAAGCTACACGTGTTGTGAATCCAGCCAACATGTCAGCTTTCAAAAAGGCTATTCGGCGAAAGAAAACGACGCTATTATCTGAGGATCGTACCTAATATATGCCATTTAGCAGACGCTTTTATCCAAAGAGACTTACAGTCATGTGTGCATACATTCTACGTATGGGTGGCCCCGGGGATCGAACCCACTACCCTGGCGTTACAAGCGCCATGCTCTACCAACTGAGCTACAGAAGGACCTCTGTAAATAAAGTGAGAAACCATATTTCAACCCTGCAGGCGCGACACAAAACGCAGAAATAAAAATATAAATCATGCCTTACCTTTGATGAGCTTCTTCTGTTGGCTCTCCAATATGTCCCATAAACATCACAAATGGTCCTTTTGTTCGATTAATTCCGCCCATATATATCCAAAATGTCAGTTTATTTGGCGCGTTTGATCCAGAAAAACACCGGTTCCAACTTGCGCAACGTGACTACAAAATATCTCAAAAGTTACCTGTAAACTTTGCCAAAACATTTCAAACTACTTTTGTAATACAACTTGAGGTATTTTTTTAAAGTAAATAATCAATAAAATTGAAGACGGGATGATCTGTGTTCAATACAGGAGGAAAACAAACTGAAGATTTCTGGTCATGCGCCTCTATCTAACAGTACACTTGAAGTGACCCTCGTTCAAGATGGCCGTACTTCTTCATTACACAAAGGAATAACCTCAACCAATTTCTAAAGATTGGTGACATCGAGTGGAAGCAGTAGGAATTGCAAGCAAGTCCCTTAGAAATCTGGATTCCCAATGAAAACTTAATTGAAAAGAGAGTGACCTAAAAAAAAAGAATATCTGGATGGTTTGTCCTCGGGGTTTCGCCTGCTACATAAGTTCTGTTATACACAGACATGATTCAAACAGTTTTAGAAACTTTAGAAACGACCTATCCAAATCTACTAATAATACGCATATCTTATCTCCTGGAGATGAGTAGCAGGCAGTTAAATTTGGGCATGCTTTTCATCCAAAATTCCAAATGCTGCCCCCTATCCTAGAGAGATTTTAAGAGGCATTAGAAGGAGACAAAAATGATCCATCAAACACGTTTTCTGTCATCATAGTGCTCTCTGATTGGTGGTCATCATTTGGTGTGTCAACATAGTGGTCTCTGATTGGTGGTCATCATTTGGTGTCTCATCATAGTGATCTCTGATTGGTGGTCATCATTTGGTGTGTCATCATAGTGCTTTCTGATTGGTGGTCATCATTTGGTGTGTCATCATAGTGCTCTCTGATTGGTGGTCATCATTTGGTGCCTCATCATAGTGCTCTCTGATTGGTGGTCATCATTTGGTGCCTCATCATAGTGCTCTCTGATTGGTGGTCATCATTTGGTGTGTCATCATAGAGGTCTCTGATTGGTGGTCATCATTTGGTGCCTCATCATAGTGCTCTCTGATTGGTGGTCATCATTTGGTGTGTCATCATAGTGATCTCTGATCGGTGGTCATCATTTGGTGTGTCATTATAGTGATCTCTGATCGGTGGTCATCATTTGGTGTGTCATCATAGTGATCTCTGATCGGTGGTCATCATTTGGTGTGTCATCATAGTGATTTCTGATTGGTGTGTCATCATAGTGATCTCTGATTGGTGGCCAGACTAGCTCAGGTGGAACAAACGTAGACTTGCCCCTTTCTTCAATGCTGAATGGAATGTCATTGAGAAAACAGAAGGGTGTCACAATGTATCCTTTCTGAATGTAAAAGCAAGTCACAATGTATCCTTTCTGAATGTAAAAGCAACCCAAGGAGTAATCATCTAGTTTTTCAAAAGTATCTGTAATCTGATTACAATATTTTAGCTGGTAAAGTGATTAAGTTACAGGTTTGTTGTAATCAGATTACATATAGCAGCTACTTCCCAACCCTGCCTATTAGATGACTGATTACTAGCTAGATCATAGCTTTAGCACACTGATTGGCTTACTAACTAACTGGTTGAACATTTAACTAACTGATTGGATGGCTAAATTAGTGTATGGTTTGACTGACTGACAGTGTGACTGCAGGCCCCTGGAATACAGTTATCTTGTAGTGAGTTATGCCTGGGATGCAAATCCATGCTTAACACACTCTGGGTTTGCCAACAGGTTCTACAACTGCTTTTTTTTCACACTACTTTTCAAGGAATTTAGTAAACAACCTCTCAATTCCTAAACTGACCCCGAGGTCGTACCGTCTCCAGGGCACTTGTGAAGATCTGAAAGGATTAAATAGGAGTCCACTTGGACCTGGCTATCTCTCTGTTGCTCTTTTCATTTGACACGTGTTCCTGGAATGGAAGCAGAGAAAGACAAAACAAAAAGAGAAGAGGAACTGAGAAATGTTAACATTGTGTAAGCAAGGCGGGCATATCTCCCACTCTACAACATTGTCAGATCCCAATCACAGCCTGCTGAGCCCACCTCACCATGCTGTCAAGTCCCATTTGTTCAGTGGTAGTTGATTGGGTGGTAGCATGTTTAGATACACACCCACACCAGCATGTCTGACTCTTATCCAGACCCTTATCTCTGTACTAGGAAGACTGGAAGGAACCATCAGCACTGTTATATACAGTTCAACACACGGTCGGTCCACTGGGTCGGTCCACAGGGTCGGTCCTGAGTCGGGCCACAGGGTCGGTCCTGGGTCGGTCCACAGGGTCGGTCCACAGGGTCAGTCCTGGGTCGGGCCACAGGGTCGGTCCTGGGTCGGTCCACAGGGTCGGTCCACAGGGTCGGTCCTGGGTCGGTCCAAAGGATCGGTCCATAGGGTCGGTCCTGGGTCGGTCCATAGGGTTGGTCCACAGGGAAGGTCCACAGGGTCGGTCCTTGGTCGGTCCACAGGGTCGGTCCACAGGGTTCGGTCCTGGGTCCGTCCACCGGGTCGGTCCTGGTCCTCACCGGGTCGGTCCACAGGGTCGGTCCTGGCCCTCACAGGGTTGGTCCTGAGTCGATCCACAGGGTCGGTCCACAGGGTCGGTCCTAGGTCGGTCCACAGGGTCGGTCCACAGGATCGGTCCATAGGGTCGTCCTGGGTCGGTCCATAGGGTTGGTCCACAGGGAAGGTCCACAGGGTCGGTCCTTGGTCGGTCCACAGGGTCGGTCCACAGGGTTCGGTCCTGGGTCGGTCCACCGGGTCGGTCCTGGTCCTCACCGGGTCGGTCCACAGGGTCGGTCCTGGGTCATTCCACAGGGTCGGTCCTGGCCCTCACAGGGTCGGTCTGTGATTGGCTGGCCCTCTGGTCCTGAAGAGCTACATGACTGAGAGGGGTTTGTTCCAACCCAGCACCAACACACCTGATTCAGCTCATCAACTAATCAACAAGCTCTGTTTATTATGTGCAGGTGCTGTTTTCTTCCAACAGATCTCTACATTTATGGCACAGGAGGTACTGTTGTAGCAATGAAACTGTCTGCAGGGTTGATGGTTCAAACCCTTCCTCTGTTACTACGCTAGCAATAGTCTAAATAGTGGATAAGGTCAGTTGCCCGATCCAATGTCAATTTTTACAATTTATTTTACCGTCATTTAACTAGGTAGGTCAGTTAAGAACAAATTCTTATTTACAATGACGGCCTAGGAACAGTTGGTTAACTGCCTGTTCAGGGGCAGAACAACAGATTTATACCTTGTCAGGTCGGGGATTCAAACTTGCAACCTTTTAAATTACTAGTCCAACACTCTAACCACTAGGCTACCCTGCCGCCCCAGTCAATCATGATCCACCAGGGATAGTATAGGCAAGGAAGTAGGGGTGGTAGGTGGTGGGGGGTTATTGAATTTGAGCCCTGGTTGTGGATGGACAAATCACCTCCCTCTGTTTCAGTGGACATTCATTTGTTCCTTTCACAGCAGGATGGTCCTTCTCTAGAAAACTCAGCGAGTTGCATGTGATACTGATCAGATTGGGATGACTGGCTGGAGCTCTGCCCAGTGAAACACACACACACACAGAAATATACACACACATACTCACACAAACACGAACACACCAGAATGAGAGAGAGGGCAATGGAAAGGTACTCCACCCTTCTGATCTGTGGAAGAGTTGATGAACTGGCTGAAAAGAAAAACACATTCAATTCAGCTGTTTTCGATGTTGTGTGTTGGTTTTGTTTTTCAAATGGAAAGATTCAAGAGAAATACCTTTGAGATTAAAACATATCTCATTAACTCATTGTGTTTGTGAAGGACTGTGGAAGGACTGTGCACCCCTTGTCCTTTGCTCTTGATTCATTTAAGAAAGACATGTCAAAGGCTCATTACTTGTTCCGGTATAACCTAGTCTACAGCTTTATACGTCACGAGGAGAATTCAGAGCTGTGTTCGTGCAGTACCAGAGGTAAATCTATTACACACCGTTCTGATGTGGTATCAGACTGTTCTGATGTGGTATCAGGTTATTACATACTGTTCTGATGTGGTATCAGGTTATTACAGACTGTTCTGATGTGGTATCAGGTTATTACATACTGTTCTGATATGGTATCAGACTGTTCTGATGTGGTATCAGGTTATTACACACTGTTCTGATGTGGTATCAGACTGTTCTGATGTGGTATCAGACTGTTCTGATGTGGTATCAGACTGTTCTGATGTGGTATCAGACTGTTCTGATGTGGTATCAGGTTATTACATACTGTTCTGATGTGGTATCAGACTGTTCTGGTGTGGTATCAGGTTATTACAGACTGTTCTGGTGTGGTATCGGGTTATTACATACTGTTCTGATGTGGTATCAGACTGTTCTGATGTAGTATCAGACTGTTCTGATGTGGTATCAGACTGTTCTGATGTGGTACCAGACTGTTCTGATGTGGTATCAGACTGTTCTGATGTGGTATCAGACTGTTCTGATGTGGTATCAGACTGTTCTGATGTGGTATCAGACTGTTCTGATGTGGTATCAGGTTATTACATACTGTTCTGATGTGGTATCAGACTGTTCTGGTGTGGTACCAGACTGTTCTGATGTGGTATCAGACTGTTCTGATGTGGTATCAGGTTATTACATACTGTTCTGATGTGGTATCAGGTTATTACATACTGTTCTGATGTGGTATCAGGTTATTACATACTGTTCTGATGTGGTATCAGACTGTTCTGATGTGGTATCAGGTTATTACATACTGTTCTGATGTGGTATCAGACTGTTCTGATGTGGTATCATACTGTTCTAGTGTGGTATCAGACTGTTCTAGTGTGGTATCAGACTGTTCTGATGTGGTATCAGACTGTTCTGATGTGGTATCAGACTGTTCTGATGTGGTATCAGACTGTTCTGATGTGGTATCAGACTGTTCTGATGTGGTATCAGACTGTTCTGATGTGGTATCAGACTGTTCTGGTGTGGTATCAGACTGTTCTGATGTGGTATCAGACTGTTCTGATGTGGTATCAGACTGTTCTGATGTGGTGTCAGACTGTTCTGATGTGGTATCAGACTGTTCTGATGTGGTATCAGACTGTTCTGATGTGGTATCAGACTGTTCTGGTGTGGTATCAGACTTCAGCTGTGACTTCAAATGAAAATACCGTTTAGTTCATCCTGTTGAAGGCAGCGTGATGTGAGATTGTTTTTCCAGAGGTCATTGTCTTGTTCCAGACAAGAACATTTCAGTCTCTCAGTGTGGCTGCGCTAATCTTCTTTAATTATGTCTCGGAGACAAGCCTCTCACAAACACAAACACAGAAACTCACACACGCACTGCCAGTGCTCTCCCTCGGCTGCCTTCCCCGGAGCCAGAGGCGGCTGGCGGGGTGTGTGACACGGTATGGATCGCGTTAGAGGGGAGGTACCCTACCGTGATGCTCCAGGGTTTCTGTTCACAGTTTCTGGGAAAATAACTGCCTTCGTGATGCCCCACACTGTGAGGTTTCAAACGCGAGGCCGCCCCGCCTCACGCATCACCAATGATTGTCCCATGTGACATGTGTCCTTGTGTTTCATGCACTGGCACGAGCGGAGACTGTGGCCCTCCTGACTCACTGAATGACTCTTTGTCGCTAATTCAGTAAAATAAAATATGTCCTCATTGTGTGATATGGAGGCAGTATGATCCTTAGAAATCAGTTATAATGACAAGGGAAAACAGGTTGTAAGACTTTTTTGCTAATTTATTACAAGTATTCAGCCCCATTGCTATGAGATTCGAAATTGAGCTCAGGTGCGTCCTGTTTCCATTGATCACCCTTCAAGATGTTTCTACAACTTGATTGGAGTCCACCTGTGGTCAATTCAATCGATTGGACATGATTGTCTCTATAAGGTCCCACCTTTGACAATGCATGTCAGAGAAAAAAACTCTAGAGTTCCTCTGTGGAGATGGGAGAACCTTCCAGAAGGACAACCATCTCTGCAGCACTCCACCAATCAGGCCTTTATGGTAGAGTGGCCAGACGGAAGCCACTCCTCATTTAAAGGCACATGGCAGCCCGCTTGGAGTTTGCCAAAAGGCACCTAAAGGACTCAGACCATGAGAAATAAGATTCTCTGGTCTGATGAAAACCAAGATTGAACTCTTTGGCCTGAAAGCCAATGGTCACATCTGGAGGAAACCTGGCACCATCCCTACGGTGAAGCATGGTGGTGGCAGCATCGTGGTGTGGGGATATTTTTAAGGGGCAGGGACTGGGAGACTAATCAGGAGACTAATCCAGAGTGCTCAGGACCTCAGATTGGGGAAAAAGGTTCACCTTCTAACAGGACAACAACGCTAAGCACACAGCAAAGACAACGCAGGAGTGGCTTCGGGTACAAATCTCTGAATCTCCTTGAGTGGCCCAGCCGGAGCTCGAACTTGAACCCGATCTAACATCTCTGGAGAGACCTGAAAATAGCTGTGCTGCAACGCTCCCCATTCAACTTGACAGAGCTTTATAAGAAGATCTGCAGAGAAGATTGTGAGATACTCCCCAAATACAGGTGTGCCAAACTTGTAGCGTCATACACAAGAAGAATCAAGGCTGTAATCGCTGCCAAAAGTGCTTCAACAAAGTACTGAGTAAAGGGTCTGAATACTTATGTAAATTACTTTTATTTATTTTTTAAACGTTATCTGTTTTTGCTTTGTCATTATGGATTATTGTGTATAGATCGATGAATAAGGCTGTAACGAAAAAGTCAAGGGGTCTGAATACTTTCCGAAGGCACTGTATAGCTTTGAGAGACCTTGGTAATCTTTGTCTGTAAAACAGTAAAAACATCAACATCCCAAATTTAAAGTGATTACACACAGACTGCTTAATATTTGTCTTTCTTTCCTTCTTTCTCCATCTCTCTGAAGTGCGAATCGCACAGACACAGAGACACAGACACAGAGACACAGAGACACAGACACAGAGACACAGAGACACAGAGACACAGAGACACAGACACAGAGACACAGAGACACAGAGACACAGACACAGAGACACAGAGACACAGAGACACAGAGACACAGACACACAGACACAGACACACAGAGACACAGAGACAGAGACAGAGACACAGAGACACAGAGACACAGAGACACAGACACAGACACACAGAGACACAGAGACACAGACACAGAGACACAGAGACACAGACACACAGAGACACAGAGACACAGACACAGAGACACAGAGACACAGAGACACAGAGACACAGAGACACAGAGACACAGAGACACAGAGACAGAGACACAGAGACACAGAGACACAGACACACAGACACACAGAGACAGAGACACACAACATAATCTGTATTTGAGCTGATCTCCCTGCTATGAAGCACATGACAATCCACTGCTTCACTTCCCCGGGAATGCAGTCATCCGACCGTACCTTTCTCTGAACTGAAAGGAGCCGGTTAATGGTGCTCTGACCGGGGGGGTCAGGCTACCCCCGGCCACTGGAAGGCTGTCAGGTGTTTCACAGAGAGAGGGGGGGAGCGAGAGAAAGGTAGAGGCTGAGTGATGAAAGGCAGGGCAACCCAGACCTCGCCCCAGTGAATCATTTCATAAGCGGTCTGACACTTTATCTCCACACACACACACACACACACACACACACACACACACACACACACACACACACACACACACACACACACACACACACACACACACACACACACACACACACACACACACACACACACACACACACACACACACACACACACACAAGGAAACACACACAGGGAAGGAAATATTCACATACACTTCGGAAAGTATTCAGAGCCCTTGACTTAAAAAATTAACATTACAGCCTTATTCTAAATTGTATTAAATAATCCCCCCCCCTCATCAATCTACACATGAGAACGGATAATGACAAACATGTAAAACAGGTTTTTAGAAATATTAGCTCATTTAAAAAAAAAAGTAAAACTGAAATATCACATTTACATAAGTGTTCAGATCCTTTACTCAGTTTTAGCCTGTGACGTGACCTGAGATTCCACTGCAACGATGTGCACTGAGAGTCGGGAAGCAAGTTCAGGGAGTGAGTGTTTTAATAAATAAACACAACATAATACAACACAAGAAACACGAACAACGCACAGAACTGACACAGGAACAGAAACAATAACGCCTGGGGAAGCAACCAAAGGGAGTGACATAAATATAGGGAAGGTAATCAGGGAAGTGATGGAGTCCAGGTGAGTCTGATGACACGCAGGTGCGCATAACGATGGTGACAGGTGTGCACCATAACGTGCAGCCTGGTGACCTTGAGACCGGAGAGGGAGCACATGTGACACACTTACACACATTACCGTAGTCATGGACACGACAGGCAGCACTGGAGTGAAGACAATTCCGAAGGATCATTTGGTGTTTGGGTTTCCATGGAAAAGATCCCCTCAGCAGCCTGTCACTACAACCAATACGATCACCATCTACTTGCCGTGGTTAAACACTGACACATACTGTACATGTCAGCTCCTGTCTTTCCTAGCCTCCTTTCCTCCTTTCATGGCTTCCTTTCCTCATTCCCTAACTTTCTTTCCTTCACCACCTCGCTTTCCTCTCTTCCTTCACTTATCTCCTTTCCTTTCCTGTATCGTGTATTAGCTCCCCTTCCTAGCTTGCTTTCTTTTGCTCCTTTTATTCCCTATATTCCTTTCCTCCTTTCCTAGCTTCCTTTCCTCTTGACCCTGGTTAATCCTGGAAAGGAGGAAAGGAAAGGAAACTATGAAAGGAGGAAAGGATTCAAGGAACGAAAAGGAGGAAACAAAAGGAAGAATGAAAGGAAGCAAATGAGCAAAGGAAGCAAAGGAAGAAAATGAGCTAGGAAAGGAGACACTAGGATGGGAGATAGCGAAGGAGGGCAAGGTAAGTAAGGAAATTGGTTTTAAATATACTTAAGTATCAAAAGTAAATGTAATTGCTAAAATATACTTAAGTATCAGAAGTAAAAATATAAACATTTCAAATTCCGTATATTAAGCGAACCAAACGGCACCATAAAAAATAAAAGCATTATTATTTAACAGACAGCAAAGGGCACACTAACATTCAGACAACATTTACAATTCAGACAACATTTACATTCCTGTTAAGCATTCAAAAATGTTACGAGTCCTTTTGGGTCTCAGGGAAAATGTACAGAGTAAAAAGTACATTATTTTCTTTAGGAAAGTAGTTAAGTAAAAGTAGTCAAAAATATAAATAGTAAAGTACAGATACCTGCCAAACCTACTTAAGTAGTACTTTAATGTATTTTAATCAGGTATTTTACACCACTGTTAATAAACACACACACACATTCACGCTACACAGAGATCACTACTGCTGCTAACAGACTCTTATTATGATTGCTAAATACCGCACAATTTAACACAAATCCCCTCTTCCCCAAAACATGCGTAAATATAGAGGGGTTGGCTGACAAAGTCACGGAAATTATGCTTGTACATAGATGGGGATGGAATCCATGTTTTATTCTGATTCTGATTGGTCAGATAATGTAACTGTCAACAATGACAAGACACTGCCATGTGAGGAGTCATAGGTGTCTTGTTTCAGCTAGTTGTATCTAGTTACTGATACAATGTCTTGTTTTGAGGTGTTTTGAATTTCATATCAGCACTAATATGGCAAAAGAAAAATTGCCAGGATTCTAATCATGTATTAGAGAGACAACAGGTGCTTATTGTGCAAATGTGTTTATGCTTTTAACAAACATTTGAAGACAAAATATAGTTTACATGCTGTCAACAATCTAAGCCAACCCAATCTGTTTTGACCCATAGGTTTTGTTGCTAAACAACCAACCCTTCTATTCTACATTTTTTATTTAACCTTTAACCTCTAGACAAGTCAGTTAAGAACAAATTCTTATTTACAATGACAGATTACACCGGTCAAACCCGGACGATGCTGGGCCAATTGTGTGCCGCCCTATGGGACTGTAACAGCATTCCTCTGTTGAAGGAAGAGAGTCGGACCGAAATGCAGCGTGTTGGTTACTCTTGACTTTAATGAATGAAAAGCGTAACATGAAATAACTATAACATATGCAAAAACAACAAACGGAACGAGAAAACCTATACAGCCTATCTGGTGAACACTACACAAAGACAGGAACAATCACCCACGAAATACAAAGCGAAACTCAGGCTCCCTAAATACGGTTCCCAATCAGAGACAACGAGAATCACCTGACTCTGATTGAGAATCGCCTCAGGCAGCCAAGCCTATACAACACCCCTAATCAGCCGCGATCCCAAATACTACAAACCCCAATACGAAAAACAACATAAAACCCATGTCACACCTTGGCCTACCTAAACAATAAACAAAAACACAAAATACAATGACCCAGGCGTGACAGGGACTCCCAATCACAGCAGGATGTGATAAACCAAGATGGCGTAGCAGTGCAGACGTGGTTTGTCGTACTCTCGTCTACTTTTTGTATTTTTAGTCTTTTTTGTAGATATTTCAATTTATTTTTCAATCTCCTTTCCATTTTTAATTTAAATATACCTTCCGGTAACCCGCCGGAATGTAACACGGATACGCAATGTTTTTTGACCTTATAGCCAAAACCTCCATCAAGAGCTAGCCATCAACAGCTAACCAGCTAATTAGCTACTAGCTAATCATTGTTAGCCACCGCTAGTGGCCTTTACCCTCTTCACAGGCACCAGACGTTTTTTAGCCTGGATAATACCTGCCAGCCTCGGACTGTTTTTCTCCACTGCAACGCCGGATTCCTGCCGTAAACCCTGGACCATTACTCCTGATCATCACAGCTAGCTAGCTACCACCGAGTGATCCAGCCCCGAAGCTAGCCCTAAGCCAGGTGCATCTCCCGGCTAGCAAGTGAAATTACTACAACTACAATACCTCTTTCGCCATCTGGCCCGGTCCCTTTGTCGACACCGCGCCCCGCCGTACCATCACGACTGGTCTGCAGACGTAATTCCATCCGCTGTGCCTTCAGCCGGCCTTTGCCGGACGTCGGAGCAGACGCTTCTACTTACCCCGGCCTGCTAACTTTAGACGGCGTGTCTCCCTCATGCTAGCGTAGCAGCGACTACCCCGCGGCTTCCCTGTTCCATATAATGCTGCTCACTGGACCCTATGATCACTTGGCTACATAGCTGATGCCTGCTGGACTGTTCATTAATCACGGGACTCCCCTTTGTTTACTTTTGTTTATCTGTCGGCCCCAGCCTCGAACTCAGGCCCTGTGTGTAGTTAACTGACCCTCTCTGCCAATTAATCACCATTTCACCTGTTTTTGTTGTCTTGGCTGATTAGCTGTTGTTATCTTACCCATTGTTGTCTTAGTTAGCAATCAACACCTGTGATTTCTTTACGTTTCTCTCAAATGTCAATATGCCTTGTATACTGTTGTTTAGGATAGTTATCATTGTTTTAGTTTACTGCGGAGCCCCTAGTCCCACTCTACATGCCTCAGATTCCTCCTTTGTCCCACCTCCCACACATGCGGAGACCTCACCCGGTATGACCAGCATGTCCAGAGATGCAACCTCTCTTATCATCACTCAGTGCCTGGGTTTACCTCCACTGTACCCACACCCCACCATACGCCTGTCTGCACATTATGACCTGAATCTATTCTACCACACCCATAAATCTGCTCCTTTTATTCTCTGTTCCCAACGCACTAGATGACCAGTTTTGCTAGCCTTTAGCCGTACCCTCATCCTACTCCTCCTCTGTTCCTCGGGTGATGTGGAGGTTAACCCAGGCCGTGTGTCCCCAGGCACTCTCATTTGTTGACTTCTGTAATCGAAAAAGCCTTGGTTTCATGCATGTTAACATCAGAAGCCTCCTCCCTAAGTTTGTTTTACTCACTGCTTTAGCACACTCTGCCAACCATGATGTCTCTGCCATGTCTGAATCCTGGCTTAGGAAGGCCACCAAAAATTCTGATAAAACATTTTCCGTCAAGATAGAACTGCCAAAGGGGGACGAGTAGCAATCTACTGCAGAGATAGCTTGCAAAATTCTCTCATACTTTCCAGGTCTATGCCCAAACAGTTTGAGCTTCTAATTTTAAAAATGAATCTCTCCAGAAATAAGTCTCTCACTGTTGCCGCCTGTTATAGGCCCCCCTCAGCTCCCAGCTGTGCCCTGGACACCATATGTGAATTTATTGCCATCTATTTATTTATTGCCAGAGTGCATTCTGTTAGGTGACCTAAACTGGGATATGCTTAACACCCCAGCAGTCCTAAAATCTAAACTAGATTCCCTCAATCTCAAACAAATTATCAAGGAACCCACCAGGTACCACCCTAAATCCGTAAACATGGGCACCCTCATAGATATTATCCTGACCAACTTGCCGTCCAAACACACCTCTGCTGTTTTCAACCAGGATCTCAGTGATCACTGCCTCATTGCCTGCATCAGCTATGGGTCCGCGGTCAAACGACCACCCCTCATCACTGTCAAACGCTCCCTAAAACACTTCTGCGAGCATATCCTGGAATATATTGACCTCATCCTGTCAGTCGAGGATGCCAGGTTGCTCTTTAAAAGTAATTTGCTCACCATCTTAAAGCATGCCCCTTTCAAAAAATGAAGAACTAAGAACAGGTATAGCCCTTGGTTCACTCCAGACCTGACTGCCCTTGACCTGCACAAAAACATCCTGTGACGGACTGCAATAGTATCGAATAGTCCCCGCGATATGCAACTGTTCAGGGAAGTCAGGAACCAATATACGCAGTCAGTCAGGAAGGCAAAGGCTAGCTTTTTCAAGCAGAAATTTGCATCCTGTAGCTCTAACTCCAAAAAGTTTTGGGACACTGTAAAGTCCATGGAGAACAAGAGCACCTCCTCCCAGTTGCCACTGCACTGAGGCTAGGCGACACGGTCATCACCGATAAATCCATGATAATCAAAAATTTCAATAAGCATTTCTCTAGGGCTGGACATGCTTTCCTCCTGGCTACCCCAACCCTGGCCAACAGCCCCGCACCCCTCGCAGCTACTTGCCCAAACCTCCCCAGCTTCTCCATCACACAAATCCAGATAGCAGATGTTCTGAAAGAGCTGAAAAACCTGGACCCTTACAAATCAGCTGGGCTAGACAATCTGGACCCTCTCCTTCTAAAATTATCTACCGCCATTGTTGCAACCCCTATTACCGGTCTTTTCAACCTCTCTTTCGTATCGTCCGAGATCGCTAAAGATTGGAAAGCTGCCGCGGTCATCCCCCTCTTCAAAGGGGGTGACACTCTAGACCCAAACTGTTATAGACCTATATCCTTCCTGCTCTGACTTTCTAAAGTCTTTCAAAGCCAAGATAACAAACAGAACACTGAACATTTCAAAACCTTCTCTGCTGTGCAATCCGGTTTCCGAGCTGATCATGTGTACACCTCAGCCACGCTCAAGGTACTAAACGATATCATAACCGCCATCGATATAACATAGTACTGTGCAGCCGTCTTCATCGACCTGGCCAACTCAATAGCCTTGGTTTCTCAAATGACTGCCTCGCCTGGTTCACCAACTACTTCGCAGACAGAGTTCAGTGTGTCAAATCAGAGGGCCTGTTGTCGGGACCTCTGGCAGTCTCTATGGGGGTACCACAGGGTTCAATTCTCAGTCCAACTCTCTTCTCTGTATATATCAACGATGTTGCTCTTGCTGTGGGTGATTCCCTGATCCACCTCTACGCAGACAACACCATTCTGTATACATTTGGCCCTTCTTTGGACACTATGTTAACTAACCTCCAAACAAGCTTCAATGCCATACAACACTCCTTCCGTGGCCTCCCAACTGTTCTTAAACGCTAGTAAACGCCCGTTATACCACCCACCACTGCGACCTGTATGCTCTAGTCTGTTGGCCCTCATGACATATTCGTCGCCAGACCCACTGGCTCCAGGTCATCTATAAGTCTTTGCTAGGTAAAACTCTGCCTTACCTCAGCTCACTGGTCACGATAACAACACCCACCCGTAGCATGCGCTCCAGCAGGTATATCTCACTGGTCATCCCCAAAGCCAACATCTCCTTTGGCTGCCTTTCCTTCCAGTTCTCTGCTGCCACTGACTGGAACGAATTGCAAAAATCGCTGAAGCTGGAGACTTACATTTCCCTCTCTAACTTTAAACATCAGCCATCTGAGCAGCTAACTGATCGCTGCAGCTGTACATAGTCCATCTGTAAATAGCCCACCCAATCTACCTACTGTCACGCCCTGGTCTAAGTAGTTTGTGTTTTTCTTCATGTATTGGGTCAGGCCAGGGTGTGGCATGGAGTTTTTGTATTGTGGTGTGTTTTGTCTTGGGGTTTTGGTGTGTATGTATTTGGGATTGTAGCTAGTGGAGTTATCTAGCAAAGTCTATGGCTGTCTGGAGTGGTTCTCAATCAGAGGCAGGTGCTTATCGTTGTCTCTGATTGGGAACCATATTTAGGCAGCCATATTCTTTGGTTGTATTGTGGGTGATTGTCCTTAGTGTCTTGACGTCCTTATTCGGTGTTAGTTTGCACCAGTTTAGGCTGTTTCGGTTTTCATTACGTTTATTGTTTTGTTGAGTTTTTGTATTGATTCGTGTTACGTTTGTTTTATTAAACATGGATCACAATATACACGCTGCAGTTTGGTCCGACTCTCCTTCACCATATGAAAACCGTTACACCTACCTCATCCCCATATTGTTTTAATTTAGTTTTCTGCTCTTTTGCACACCAGTATCACTACTTACACATAATCATCTGCTCATCTATCACCAGTGTTAATCTGTTAAATTGTAATTACTTTGCTATGTGTATCCCGTAGGCCTACATATGGCTAATACAACGTGAAACTTATGTTAAAGCTCTCTCTCTCTCTGTGTGTGTGTGACACACTTGCCCACACAGCATAACACCTATTGCATAGGCTATGTAATATACGCTCTGTTCCTGTATATTTGAGGGTATCTCTACATGTGCCAGTGCATTTGTGAGTGAGTCAAACAAAAATAGGAGAGGAGAGAGAGAGATGAGTGAGTGCCAATCAGATAAAGATTGACCCTCCCTTCCCTCGCGTGCGTTATCGGGTCCAGAGGCACGGAAGGTCACGAGCTACGAGTCTGAAACCATACTTTGCGCCGTCACATTCCCGTAGTTTGCTCCGCAAAGGCGGATAAACCGGCACGAAGGTCGATTACTTGTCTGCTAGCGAGTGGGCGATGCAATTTGCCTCAGAGCTCGAGTCCGCACGATTCATTGAGGGGGATAAAATGCACGACACGCATACAGAGCAGAGAGCTCACTAGTTCACTCACACTCAACAGAGCGCATTATATTTACACAGACCGGGTCAGAGTCAAGAGAGAGTGGCATTAGTCCAATGATATCAGATAAAAAGCCAAACATGTCTGCCTAAATACAATTACAAACAATATACTGACTCTGTTCCTAAATTATTGCGAAGGAAAGGGGGGGGGGGTATTCCGCACGGGACTGTCTGACCGTTGTTTCACATTAGTTCTGAGGCGATGCGTCAAAGGCAGAATGAATCAAAAACAAAGCATGAAGCCAATCCCATGCTTGGTTCCGCTGCGAGGCGTGCTGTTTACAGAAAAGGGACTCACTCTCCTTGCCTGCAGGAGGTACAGCAGGTCAGCCAAGGGACGGCTCGCTGCGCGCTCTACGTAAGAGTCGTGGTATCCATAGTGACAGTCAACGCTTGGGTTGCTCTTCCTGCCCAACACTTTTTTTTTTTTCGTGAGAAAATTGCTGGGTTTCTCGCTCTTGTTTCAAGAAAAATTTGCACAATGGTTGAGGAAAAGGTTTCTTGTGTTTCCATTGATTATTAGATCAACTATGAAACCAATTTAATTTGTTTGTTTTTGTGTGTGAGTGTGTGAGAGAGAGAGGCAACACACAAACTATACCTCTGCTACAGCTATGCCATTAAAAGGAACAGAAAATTCGACATACTAATTAGGATCTGGCTAAAAATACTTAAATCAGTTATAGAACCCATTGTCATTTATGGTTGTGAGGTCTGGTGTCCGCTCACCAACCAATAATTCACAAAATGGGACAAACACCAAATTCAGACTGTATGCAGAATTCAACAAAAAAATATATATATCCTCAGTGTACAACGTAAAACACCAAATAATGCATTCAGAGCAGAATTAGGCCGAAACTTGCTAATGATCGAAATCCAGAAAAGAGACGTTACATTCTACAACCACCTAAAAGGAAGCAATTCCAAAACCTTCCATAACAAAGCCATCATCTACAGAGAAAATAATCTGGAGAAGAGTCCCCAAATCAAGCTGGTCCTGGGGCTCTGTTTACAAACACAAACAGACCCCACAGAGCCCCAGGACAACAGCACAATTAGACCCAAGCAAATCACGAAAAAACAATAACATAATTACTTGACACATTGGAAACAATTAACAAAAATAACAGAGTAAACTAGAATGCTATTTGGCCCAAAACAGAGAGTACACAGTGGCAAAATACCTGACCACTGTGACTGACCAAAATTAAAGAAATCTAAGTGCATTCTCAGTGAGCATAGCCTTGCTATTGAGAAAGGCTGCCGTAGGAAGACCTGGCTCTCAAGAGAAGACAGACTATGTGACACTGCCCACAAAATGAGGTGAAAACTGAGCAGCACTTCCTAACCTCCTGCCAAATGTATGACCATATTAGAGGCACATTTGTCCCTCAGATTACACAGATCCACAAAGATTATGAAAAAACAAATCACATTTTGATCAACTCCCATATCTATTGGGTGAAATACCACAGTGTGCAATCACAGCAGCAAGATTTGTGACCTGTTGCCACAAGAAAAGGGCAACCAGTGAAGAACAAACACCATTGTAAATACAACCCATATTTATGCTTATTTATTTTCCCTTTTGTACTTTAACAATTTGCACATCGTTACAACACTTATAGACATAATATGACATTTGTAATAATTTTTACTGTTCATTTTTATTGTTTATTTCACTATTGTATATTATCTACCTCACTTGCTTTGGCAATGTTAACATATGTTTCCCATGTCAATAAAGCCCCTTAAATTGAATTGAGAGATACTGTGTGTGTGTGTGTGTGTGTGTGTGTGTGTGTGTGTGTGTGTGTGTGTGTGTGTGTGTGTGTGTGTGTGTGTGTGTGTGTGTGTGTGTGTGTGTGTGTGTGTGTGTGTGTGTGTGTGTGTGTGTGTGTGTGTGTGTGTGTGTGTGTGTGTCATTCAAACGACTAGCGTGACAGAAGATCCCACCACCAAAGGACCAAGCAGCGTGGCCAGGAGGAGCAAAGGGAGTGAGGAAAAAAGGGAGTGGAGGACATCGTGGACATGGGAGGAGATTATGGCAGGAGACAAAACCCTGGAAGCAGCGAAGGAGAATCAACGACGACTCCGCCGCAGAGCGGGCGTGCTGAGGAGAGAGGTGTGGGCGTTGAGAGCGCTGCAGAGCGGGAGTGCTGAGGAGAGAGGTGTGGACGTTGAGAGCGCTGCAGAGCGGGAGTGCTGAGGAGAGAGGTGTGGATGTTGAGAGCGCTGCAGAGCGGGAGTGCTGAGGAGAGAGGTGTGGGCGTTGAGAGCGCTGCAGAGCGGGAGTGCTGAGGAGAGAGGTGTGGGCGTTGAGAGCGCTGCAGAGCGGGAGTGCTGAGGAGAGAGGTGTGGGCGTTGAGAGCGCTGCAGAGTGGGAGTGCTGAGGAGAGAGGTGTGGGCGTTGAGAGCGCTGCAGAGTGGGAGTGCTGAGGAGAGAGGTGTGGGCGTTAAGAGTGCTGCAGAGCGGGCGTGCTGAGGAGAGAGGTGTGGGCTTTGAGAGTGCTGCAGAGCGGACGTGCTGAGGAGAGAGGTGTGGGCGTTGAGAGCGCTGCAGAGCGGGAGTGCTGAGGAGAGAGGTGTGGGCTTTGAGAGCGCTGCAGAGCGGGAGTGCTGAGGAGAGAGGTGTGGGCTTTGAGAGCGCTGCAGAGCGGGAGTGCTGAGGAGAGAGGTGTGGGCTTTGAGAGCGCTGCAGAGCGGGAGTGCTGAGGAGAGAGGTGTGGGCGTCGAGAGCGCTGCAGAGCGGGAGTGCTGAGGAGAGAGGTGTGGGCGTCGAGAGCGCTGCAGAGCGGGAGTGCTGAGGAGAGAGGTGTGGGCGTTGAGAGCGCTGCAGAGCGGGAGTGCTGAGGAGAGAGGTGTGGGCGTTGAGAGCGCTGCAGAGCGGGAGTGCTGAGGAGAGAGGTGTGGACGTTGAGAGTGCTGCAGAGCGGGAGTGCTGAGGAGAGAGGTGTGGGCGTTGAGAGCGCTGCAGAGTGGGAGTGCTGAGGAGAGAGGTGTGGGCGTTGAGAGCGCTGCAGAGTGGGAGTGCTGAGGAGAGAGGTGTGGGCGTTAAGAGTGCTGCAGAGCGGGCGTGCTGAGGAGAGAGGTGTGGGCGTTGAGAGCGCTGCAGAGCGGGAGTGCTGAGGAGAGAGGTGTGGGCTTTGAGAGTGCTGCAGAGTGGGAGTGCTGAGGAGAGAGGTGTGGGCGTTGAGAGTGCTGCAGAGTGGGAGTGCTGAGGAGCGTGACACCAGTCCGGTGTCATATGCACCAGTTTCACGCGTCTGGCCTCCAAGTGCGCCTCCTCAGTCCGGTATGTCCTGTGTCTCCTCCATGCACGGTGTGTGTCACCGTTCTGGTACAATGTGTGCCGGTTCTACGCACCGTTTCTCCAGTGCGCCTTCACAGCCCAGTGCGTCCTGTGCCAGCGCCCCACACTTGCCGGGCTAAAGTGAGCATCCAGCCAGAACGTGTTGTGCCAGCTCTACACTCCAGGACTCCAGTGCACCTTCACGGTCCAGTATATCCTGTGCCAGCTCTACACTCCAGGACTCCAGTGCACCTTCACGGTCCAGTATATCCTGTGCCAGCTCCATCCACCTGGCCTCCAATGATGATCCATGACCCGAAGCCTGTAGTGATGATCCATGACCCGGAGCCTCCAGTGATGATCCATGGCCCGGAGCCTCCAGTGATGATCCATGGCCCGGAGCCTCCAGTGATGATCCTGTCACGCCCTGTCCTTAGAGAGCCTTTTTATTTCTCTATTTTGTTTGGTCGGGGTCTGATTTGGGTGGGCATTCTAGTTTTTCTATTTCTTTGTTGGCCGGGTATGGTTCCCAATCAGAGGCAGTTGTCTATCATTGTCTCTGATTGGGGATCATACTTAGGCAGCCTTTTTCCCCCTTTAGTTTGTGGGATCTTGATTTTGTATAGTGCCTGTGTAGCCTGCAGAACGTTACGTTTGTTTATATATATATATATATATGTCACGACTTCTCCCGAAGTCGTTGCCTCTCCTTGTTCGGGCGGTGCTCGGCGTTCGACGTCACCGGTCTTCTAGCCATCATTGATCCTTTTTTCATTTTCCATTGGTTTTGTCTTGTCTTCCCACACACCTGTTTTCAATCCCATTCATTACCTGTTGTGTATTTAACCCTCTGTTTCCCCTCATGTCTTTGTCAGTGATTGATTTGTTGTCAGTGTAGTGTGATTGTTTGTATAGGTGCGCGTCGGGTCCTCGTACCCATGTTTTGTTTGTTTGTACATTTATTGTTATGGATCATACTCTTGGAACTTTATTAAAAGACTCCATATTTACACTCCATTTGACTCTCCTGCGCCTGACTTCCCTGCCACCTATTACACCTATGCGTGACATATATATATATATATATATTTGGTGTTCATCTAATAAAGAAAGATGTATGCTTACGATCCTTGGTCTCCTCATTCAAACGACGAGCGAGACATTATTACTGATAATTGCATTGTACGCGCAAACACATTCGTTGTCTCCTTCCTTTCTGGGGTGATTCCCATTGCATCATTGCCCACTTCACAGCCCTGTGAGTGCAGCGCTGTCTGTGTATCTCCTCTGTCATTTCCGGATGTTCCCAGAGAGAATTTGAGGTAGCTGTGAACAACAATGGATCCCCTCCAGAGTGTGAGCGCCGCCATTCCGTGCCCACAGACAGACCCCCCCCCCTTCTAACCACATAAAGGAAAGGCTCTGGGAAACTGTTATGCTTTTTAATCGTGTGATTTTATGTCAGAGTACTCTCTCTCTCTCTCTCTCTCTCTCTACCCCCCCACTCAGATTTCAATCAGCTTGTTAAATACGGGATGTTCTGAGATTAGACCCCTGTGGAGAAGACTTCAGCTCCATTTATTGGGAGAGAGAAAAAAATAAGCGAATGAAAAACAAAGCTGAACACACAACATGTTCCAATGTGAGAATAATAAAGGGTTTAAAAAACATGCCCATGGTGCTGTTAAGCCTGGGGACGTGGGGGTCTGCACAGTGGTTTAACGGGGGTCTGTTGAGAGGAAGATCACACAGCACACACACTTCTAAACTCTCCTCTGTGATTATGACAGCTTTCACAAAGTGAAAGGCATATCTATTCTGTAAAAAAATAGAGATGCTACTGACATGCCACATTGCCTTGATTTCATGAACCAAGTTGTTCTGTTAATAATGACAAGGCAGCAGGAAGGATCCAATACAGCAGCAGCTGACTAGTAGAACAGAGCACCACTTCTTATAGATCAGCTGATACTTCCTGTTCCACATTGGACGACAGCAGCCTGCCGAGCACTCAGACTCACAATGTAGCAGGATGAGATGTTCCCCTGGGGCGCTGTGTGG